>NW_028315840.1:57500-65000 GCF_039701765.1 Tetranychus urticae
TAAATGGTGTAAAATGGAAAAAAGAGCTGTTTTGGTGATTTTAGCGAGGTTTTAGCTAGTTAACCTTGTTTTGATTTAAAACTGAAAAATTTTTGCATACCCCTGGAAAAAACCGAACTTTAACTTTTTCCATTGAATTACATGTTAAATTTTTTGCATACCCCTGGATTTTCGATGATGACTCATTATAACGGAAGAACGAGGTCGATTCACGGTACCAAATCTTTTGGACATTATCAGCATTAGGTCAACTAATGATTGCGTAATTTTGATCGAGTTCGTGCTGTTGGTACCAGAGGAAATCGCCTTTAATGGTTGAGCCCATAAAAGCAATGAGAATGTTCGAATTGGCGCGATTTTAGGCCACTTGCGTTTAGTAATTTAGGTCATTAATAAGCGCATGCGATAGTCGGCACTACTGGGATATTACCCCGAAAAACATGATCGCGATTGACCTTATGGTTCAAAAGTTATTGGGTGTCAAAAATAGACACGGACTTAGTCTAATTTTCAGAAAAAGAGGTTTTAGATCACAACCAGATTTATTGTGTTATATGTGGTGAGTGTAGTTGCTGAATTGAGAGAAGCAACCATCAGTAGTTGATGGGGAGGTAAGTGATTGTCTACGGTTATGGATAAGTCAATGCATCAAGCAGTGGTATGGTCCAGACTGTAGCTGTTCACGCATCTATTCCTGTTATTCTGTTGATGTTTGGTGGTTGAAGAGACGGGCCTGAATGGGTTTGGATCGTCAATCATCTTATCACCACACACTATTATACAAAGGTAGAGTACCTGCAAGACCTAAGGTCTTCCTTGGTACGACTGACAATATCTATGAGAGTTGGGCTTTAATGCTATCAGACTTCATATCTTGCATATATGTTCAAACTAGTCACTCAACAGAGTGAGCAGTATTAGTATTGAGCTCTGCTTGTGCAAAGCAGACCGCAGATTGATCCAAGAAATTGGTATCAAGCGGTTATAATACTATGCTGTTTAGTTGACTTGCAAACGTACCCAGCAATGGTTACTCCTGCTAGATGTGCTTGCACATTTTAGTGGAAGAAGATGGATTCTAAAGAGTTTTCTGCAGAATCATCTTAATGCACGACATAAATCTCGATACCTCGTTAAAGTTAACATCCACTTGCTGGTTGTTAGCTGAGGATATCGTATTTATAGCTGCAAAAACAACTTGTTTAGCATTTTACTTTGCTAAAACATCAAGTTACCTGGTTGATCCTGCCAGTAGTCATATGCTTGTCTCAAAGATTAAGCCATGCATGTCTAAGTACATACTGTTTATAAAGTGAAACCGCGAATGGCTCATTAAATCAGTTACGGTTCCTCGGATATTCTTTTTTACATGGATAACTGTGGTAATTCTAGAGCTAATACATGAACAAGTGTTCCAACCTCAGCTTGCTGACGGAAGGATCGCATTTATTAGTACAAGACCAATGATTCTTATTCACCTAGAACCCTGTTCAGTGATTTCGGTCGCTGTCTAAGGACTAGCAGTGGGGATCTTAGCAACTTCGGTTGCATTTCTTGTGATGACTCTGAATAACTGAGCAAATCGTATGGCCTCTGAGCCGACGATGTATCCCTCAAGCAACTGCCTTATCAACTGTCGATGGTAGGTTATGCGCCTACCATGGTTGTAACGGGTAACGGGGAATTAGGGTTCGATTCCGTTTTCAAATTTCTTTATTGAATTTTGTTTTACAAAGTTGCGTAAATCTCTAGGGAAAATCACTTGCATCACTCAGTGGTACGACAAGTGACCCCTAGAGGTGGGGCTCAGTACAAGTCAGGGGGAGTTTGGGAGAGTTCCTCCCCCTTTCAGAGATACCCCGTTCAATGTAAAGTTGAACGGGGTTTACAGTTCATGTATAATTTAATGAGTTAAAAGAGGGACTTGCAAAAAAGAGGGGCTGTATGTACATAAAAAGACAAAATAAATGCATGAAAAATAAAATAAAAGGCGGGAACATGAAGAGATTCGTGTTAAAATACCGTCAAGCTGAAACCGCGCATGTCCGTTTAAAAAGTCCTTGACCACTTGGTGGAGGCAGATCGTAGCAAATACTCGCGTGCTGGGCAAGGCACGAGCACAGCATCTGAAAAGATTGCTAGGTAAAAGTCATTTAAAAGACGATAAAAAACACAGAACAGAGATGGAGTAACTTGACAGTTCTTGTGTAATACACACCGCCCTAAACCCTATATGGGAAGAGATGTCCAACGTAGCGCATTAGTCAGTGGAGACTCCGCGAGGAGCGTTAAAATAATATATATGAGCCTAGGGGTTCTATTCCGGAAGTGTCTGGCTTGAGTATGTATGTTCCCGCAAGGGTTCCCACAGCATGCATATCTTGGGTCAGGCATGGAAGGGGTAGGATCCTGTTGTGGGTTGTGGCGTGGGAACCACGCCCACTGGAAGCTCATATATATTAGGGACATAATAGGGGAAATTATCGCGCCCCTAGCACTCAACTACCTTGCCCTTTGAGTGCAAGCTGCTTGTTTTTGCAGAGGCGGCGGCTGAGACTTAAGAGAGCTCGTGACTCTCGAGAGACCTAAAATCATGGATTAATGGCAACGTTAAAACATGATTGGTAGTGGTGCATGACAGCAATGAAATATCTAAGATGAAAGTCTATGATATTAAAACACACCTTAGGTCTTGAATTGCCATGTCAGGTCATGGTTCATCAAGTTAAGGTGGTATGAACTGGGGCAGTAACTACTTTGATGTAAAGGTCAAAGTTGAATAAAATAAATGGGGCCCAATGGGCAGTGGTGCAGGCATGAATTACTAAAAGGGCAGTGGTGCAGGTATGAATTGCTAAAATCAAAAGCCTCAAACAAAATACGAGGGAAACCGCGAATGTAAAAACGATAAGAGCTGGGTGATTAAAGAAGGCGTAAGTTTGCCATGCGTAAACTGCCAAAATAGAACGCGAGCTGGGAACAGGCTGGACACCTGTTAAAATGTCCTGGGGTCCCCTCACTGTATGGTGAGGGGGCCCCTTTTTCACGTTAGGCCAAAAGTTTGCCGTGTGTAAACTGCCAAGAGAACAAGAGCTGGGAACAGGCTGGACACCTGTTAAAATGTCCTGGGGTCCCCTCACTGTATGGTGAGGGGGCCCCTTTTTCACGTTAGGCCAAAAGTTTGCCGTGTGTAAACTACCAAGAGAACAAGAGCTGGGAACAGGCTGGACACCTGTTAAAATGTCCTGGGGTCCCCTCACTGTAATGGTGAGGGGCCCCTTTTTCACGTTATGGCGGATGTTTGGTCTCCAGGCGTGTTTGCAGCGAGCTGATGACGTCGTCCCAGGTGATGCTGCTTCCTAATGGTCATTATTTTCCCGAGATACGTGAAAAGTTCCTTAAAAGCAGTCGTGTATAAAGTTAAAAGGTCATCTGGTGGGTCATCCGGTAAAAGGCTGGTGTATAATTCGGTGCGCGGAATGATGTATAATGGGCAGTTATTTACAATATGATCGACCGATTCAGCAACATTGCAGTTAAAACACGATGAGTCTGCGGCTAGATTAAAACGATGAAGGTACGTTCTAAAATCGCCGTGGCCAGAGAAGAATTGGGTCGTGTCATGGTTAAAGGGTAAGTGCATGAATTCCATTCTATCTAATATTGACGGGAAGTACTTAAAAGTATGTCTTCCTTTCGTGCTTGCATTCCAGGTATGCTGCCAGTTATCTATGAGGATGGCTCGTATTTCTTGCTTAAAATCATCAGTGAATGTATGATTTAAAAGCAATGGTCTTGGTACGAATGGGTACGAGTCTGGTGGACGAGTTAAAAAGTAATGGGCTGCTAGTTGCTGAATACGGTAAATGAGTGGCATTGTACCCGCCAATACCTGTACTGCATCATGTGAGATGGTACGGTAAGCTCTCGTCATTGCAATGTTTGCGTAACGCTGGACTTGTCGTAATTTAAAGTTATTCTTTTCTTTTGCAGCTTGCTGATGCCATATAGCTGAACCATAAGTTATGGCTGGTTCAATGGCAGCGTTCCAGTAAAGTCGCAGCGTACGTTGTGGAGGCCCGAAGTTATTTCCAGATATACGCGTAAAGCCAAAGATTGCCTGTCGTGCCTTGTTGGTGATATATGTAATGTGGTCGTAAAAGTAAAGATGACGGTCTATGATGATGCCAAGATATTTAATGGTGTTGGAATATGTCAATGGATGGTCGTTAAACGTTATGGTTGGACGGATTTCCAGTTCCGCGCCTCGTCCTAACATGATGGTTTGGGTCTTTGATGCGTTAAAAGTAAGTGAATATTTATATGCGGCTTGTTCCAATGATTTTAACATGATTTGTGCTCTTTCACAGGCAACCTCTGGCTTTGCTCCACATGCAATAACGAGAGTGTCATCAGCGTAGGCTTGGAGGAAGACATGACCAGGTCTGGGTAAGTTTAAAAGCTCATCCTGGATCAGGTTCCAGTGATAGGGTTCGATTCCGGAGAGGGAGCCTGAGAAACGGCTACCACATCTAAGGAAGGCAGCAGGCGCGCAAATTACACAATCCCAGTACGGGGATGTAGTGACGAAAAATAACAATACGGGACTCTATTGAGGCCCCGTAATTGGAATGAGTACAATTTAAATCCTTTAACGAGGATCTATTGGAGGGCAAGTCTGGTGCCAGCAGCCGCGGTAATTCCAGCTCCAATAGCGTATATTAAAGTTGCTGCGGTTAAAAAGCTCGTAGTTGGATTTCAGTCGAACCTATGGGGTCCACTGATTAAAGGGTTAGATGGTGATGTTAGGTTTCTTGCTTGTGTCTACGGATGCTTGCTTGAACCTTCATTCCTCTTTCCTGGTGGTTACATTCATAGTGTTTAGACAGAAAATTGCTCGATATTTGCTATCAATGCTCTTTACCGAGTGTTGATTCAAGCGATCGAGACTTTTACCTTGAAAAAATCAGAGTGCTCAAAGCAGGCGTCCAAAACCTCGAAAGAGGTGCCTAAAAACGGTATGGTCAACCATCTATATGATGCGTACCACTACCTTAACTTGAATGATCTTGCATGGAATAATGGAATAGGACCTTGGTTCTATTTTGTTGGTCTTAAGAATCCAAGGTAATGATTAAGAGGGACAGACGGGGGCATTTGTATTGCGGCGCTAGAGGTGAAATTCTTGGACCGTCGCAAGACAAACTACAGCGAAAGCATTTGCCAAGAATGTTTTCATTAATCAAGAACGAAAGTTAGAGGTTCGAAGGCGATCAGATACCGCCCTAGTTCTAACCATAAACGATGCCAACCAGCGATCATTCTGAGTAACTAATTTCATGACTCGAATGGAAGCTTCCGGGAAACCAAAGTTTTTGGGTTCCGGGGGAAGTATGGTTGCAAAGCTGAAACTTAAAGGAATTGACGGAAGGGCACCACCAGGAGTGGAGCTTGCGGCTTAATTTGACTCAACACGGGAAAACTCACCCGGCCCGGACACTGAGAGGATTGACAGATTGAGAGCTCTTTCTTGATTCAGTGGGTGGTGGTGCATGGCCGTTCTTAGTTGGTGGAGTGATTTGTCTGGTTAATTCCGATAACGAACGAGACTCTAGCCTACTAAATAGACTTGCAGTTTACACTGCAGTACTCCCCCTTAGTCAACCTGTGGGTGGTAGTATCTCTTGATGGTTTCGGCTGTTGAGGGCTCTGCTGCTATTAGCCTACAGAATTGGCTAGGGTAAGGATGCTGTAGCACTGTAAGGACTTCTTAGAGGGACAAGCGGCGCTCGCAGCCGCACGAAACAGAGCAATAACAGGTCTGTGATGCCCTTAGATGTCCGGGGCCGCACGCGTGCTACACTGAAGTGGTCATCGTGCATACTGTTTCCTGCTCCGAAAGGAGTGGGTAACCGCTTGAACCCATTTCGTGATGGGGATTGGGCATTGTAATTATTGCCCATGAACGAGGAATTCCCAGTAAGCGTGAGTCATTAGCTTGCGTTGATTACGTCCCTGCCCTTTGTACACACCGCCCGTCGCTACTACCGATTGAATGATTTAGTGAGGACTTCGGACTGGTCAATCCAGACCATTGGGAAACTAGTGGTCGGATTGTGCTGGAAAGATGTTCAAACTTGATCATTTAGAGGAAGTAAAAGTCGTAACAAGGTTTCCGTAGGTGAACCTGCGGAAGGATCATTAACGTATTACCCTCTTATTATAAGAGAAATACAACCTTCAAACAATCAAACACTCTGCATAGTGATATTGTAGATGCTAATATGGTGAATGCAATTGAATTGTATTTGCATTAGAGTCGCAATTGTGAATGTTTATTGCAAACATTTAGCCATTGCAACATGATTCTAATTTGCATTACATTCGTTCATTCATACATCCATCTTTCATTATCCAATGCAACAAAGAGTGAGGGTTATCTAACGATAGCCATAATTTCTTTTGCAAAACAATTGTAGTTTATAATGAAAAGCCTGTCTTGCTACATACTTGGTACCTGATCAAGTCTTCAGCTTATGCTGACGGCAAGGTTTAAAGAAGGAAGTTTTACACTTCTTCGCCTAACTAAGTAAAGACAACTATGGTTTTTATAAACTGCATACAATTGTTTTCAAACCCTCTCAATGCAGATTTAGGATACTTATTAAAAGTCCCACGGTGGCAAAGATACATCTTCAAGCGGTGGATCACTCGAATTACCAATCGATGAAGAACGTAGCTAGCTACGATAATCGGTGCGAATTGCAGGACACGCCGAGCACTTGAGCTTCCAACGCACATTGCGGCTTTCGGGTCTTTTCCGAGGTCACATCTGTCTGAGAGTTGAGATGTAAAATAATCAACAAAACACTTGCATACTACCATATATGCATTGTTTTGAGAGGATTGTATATTTATATGCATGAATCTTGATGTTTTATTCCTTTTCTTAATTGCAATTCGTTGCAATTTAGTAAGGAGAATCTCAAATCTACTTGTTTCACATGATAAATTTTGTGTACAATGCATATTTCATCTCTGCAAGCAGTATATATGAATAGATACTAGCATGAGATTCTAAGGTTAGTCGCCTATCTGACGACGCTAAAGTCGTATTGCAGATAACTATGGTGATCAACTAACCTGTTAACTGATGAATCTTCTTGCACTTGTATAAATCGTACAAATAGTAGCTATTTCATTCTGTTAAAGCAGACCTAAGAAGTAATGCAAAGGCAAAATTTGTGCAAACATTAAAGTAGATTTACGTTGCTTGCTTGCAAACAACACAAATAAACATTAATCAACTTAATCAATATTTTTGATCTCAGATCAGGTGAGGTTACCCGCCGAATTTAAGCATATAATTCAGCGGAGGAAAAGAAATCAAATGAGATTCCCTGAGTAACGGCGAGTGAAAAGGGATGAGTCCGGCGCAAAGGTTTTCCATTGAAAGGTGGAAAGCGGTGCTGCGTAATGGCTAGAGTCACGATTATTTCA
>NW_028315840.1:70000-75000 GCF_039701765.1 Tetranychus urticae
AACGGAAGAACGAGGTCGATTCACGGTACCAAATCTTTTGGACATTATCAGCATTAGGTCAACTAATGATTGCGTAATTTTGATCGAGTTCGTGCTGTTGGTACCAGAGGAAATCGCCTTTAATGGTTGAGCCCATAAAAGCAATGAGAATGTTCGAATTGGCGCGATTTTAGGCCACTTGCGTTTAGTAATTTAGGTCATTAATAAGCGCATGCGATAGTCGGCACTACTGGGATATTACCCCGAAAAACATGATCGCGATTGACCTTATGGTTCAAAAGTTATTGGGTGTCAAAAATAGACACGGACTTAGTCTAATTTTCAGAAAAAGAGGTTTTAGATCACAACCAGATTTATTGTGTTATATGTGGTGAGTGTAGTTGCTGAATTGAGAGAAGCAACCATCAGTAGTTGATGGGGAGGTAAGTGATTGTCTACGGTTATGGATAAGTCAATGCATCAAGCAGTGGTATGGTCCAGACTGTAGCTGTTCACGCATCTATTCCTGTTATTCTGTTGATGTTTGGTGGTTGAAGAGACGGGCCTGAATGGGTTTGGATCGTCAATCATCTTATCACCACACACTATTATACAAAGGTAGAGTACCTGCAAGACCTAAGGTCTTCCTTGGTACGACTGACAATATCTATGAGAGTTGGGCTTTAATGCTATCAGACTTCATATCTTGCATATATGTTCAAACTAGTCACTCAACAGAGTGAGCAGTATTAGTATTGAGCTCTGCTTGTGCAAAGCAGACCGCAGATTGATCCAAGAAATTGGTATCAAGCGGTTATAATACTATGCTGTTTAGTTGACTTGCAAACGTACCCAGCAATGGTTACTCCTGCTAGATGTGCTTGCACATTTTAGTGGAAGAAGATGGATTCTAAAGAGTTTTCTGCAGAATCATCTTAATGCACGACATAAATCTCGATACCTCGTTAAAGTTAACATCCACTTGCTGGTTGTTAGCTGAGGATATCGTATTTATAGCTGCAAAAACAACTTGTTTAGCATTTTACTTTGCTAAAACATCAAGTTACCTGGTTGATCCTGCCAGTAGTCATATGCTTGTCTCAAAGATTAAGCCATGCATGTCTAAGTACATACTGTTTATAAAGTGAAACCGCGAATGGCTCATTAAATCAGTTACGGTTCCTCGGATATTCTTTTTTACATGGATAACTGTGGTAATTCTAGAGCTAATACATGAACAAGTGTTCCAACCTCAGCTTGCTGACGGAAGGATCGCATTTATTAGTACAAGACCAATGATTCTTATTCACCTAGAACCCTGTTCAGTGATTTCGGTCGCTGTCTAAGGACTAGCAGTGGGGATCTTAGCAACTTCGGTTGCATTTCTTGTGATGACTCTGAATAACTGAGCAAATCGTATGGCCTCTGAGCCGACGATGTATCCCTCAAGCAACTGCCTTATCAACTGTCGATGGTAGGTTATGCGCCTACCATGGTTGTAACGGGTAACGGGGAATTAGGGTTCGATTCCGGAGAGGGAGCCTGAGAAACGGCTACCACATCTAAGGAAGGCAGCAGGCGCGCAAATTACACAATCCCAGTACGGGGATGTAGTGACGAAAAATAACAATACGGGACTCTATTGAGGCCCCGTAATTGGAATGAGTACAATTTAAATCCTTTAACGAGGATCTATTGGAGGGCAAGTCTGGTGCCAGCAGCCGCGGTAATTCCAGCTCCAATAGCGTATATTAAAGTTGCTGCGGTTAAAAAGCTCGTAGTTGGATTTCAGTCGAACCTATGGGGTCCACTGATTAAAGGGTTAGATGGTGATGTTAGGTTTCTTGCTTGTGTCTACGGATGCTTGCTTGAACCTTCATTCCTCTTTCCTGGTGGTTACATTCATAGTGTTTAGACAGAAAATTGCTCGATATTTGCTATCAATGCTCTTTACCGAGTGTTGATTCAAGCGATCGAGACTTTTACCTTGAAAAAATCAGAGTGCTCAAAGCAGGCGTCCAAAACCTCGAAAGAGGTGCCTAAAAACGGTATGGTCAACCATCTATATGATGCGTACCACTACCTTAACTTGAATGATCTTGCATGGAATAATGGAATAGGACCTTGGTTCTATTTTGTTGGTCTTAAGAATCCAAGGTAATGATTAAGAGGGACAGACGGGGGCATTTGTATTGCGGCGCTAGAGGTGAAATTCTTGGACCGTCGCAAGACAAACTACAGCGAAAGCATTTGCCAAGAATGTTTTCATTAATCAAGAACGAAAGTTAGAGGTTCGAAGGCGATCAGATACCGCCCTAGTTCTAACCATAAACGATGCCAACCAGCGATCATTCTGAGTAACTAATTTCATGACTCGAATGGAAGCTTCCGGGAAACCAAAGTTTTTGGGTTCCGGGGGAAGTATGGTTGCAAAGCTGAAACTTAAAGGAATTGACGGAAGGGCACCACCAGGAGTGGAGCTTGCGGCTTAATTTGACTCAACACGGGAAAACTCACCCGGCCCGGACACTGAGAGGATTGACAGATTGAGAGCTCTTTCTTGATTCAGTGGGTGGTGGTGCATGGCCGTTCTTAGTTGGTGGAGTGATTTGTCTGGTTAATTCCGATAACGAACGAGACTCTAGCCTACTAAATAGACTTGCAGTTTACACTGCAGTACTCCCCCTTAGTCAACCTGTGGGTGGTAGTATCTCTTGATGGTTTCGGCTGTTGAGGGCTCTGCTGCTATTAGCCTACAGAATTGGCTAGGGTAAGGATGCTGTAGCACTGTAAGGACTTCTTAGAGGGACAAGCGGCGCTCGCAGCCGCACGAAACAGAGCAATAACAGGTCTGTGATGCCCTTAGATGTCCGGGGCCGCACGCGTGCTACACTGAAGTGGTCATCGTGCATACTGTTTCCTGCTCCGAAAGGAGTGGGTAACCGCTTGAACCCATTTCGTGATGGGGATTGGGCATTGTAATTATTGCCCATGAACGAGGAATTCCCAGTAAGCGTGAGTCATTAGCTTGCGTTGATTACGTCCCTGCCCTTTGTACACACCGCCCGTCGCTACTACCGATTGAATGATTTAGTGAGGACTTCGGACTGGTCAATCCAGACCATTGGGAAACTAGTGGTCGGATTGTGCTGGAAAGATGTTCAAACTTGATCATTTAGAGGAAGTAAAAGTCGTAACAAGGTTTCCGTAGGTGAACCTGCGGAAGGATCATTAACGTATTACCCTCTTATTATAAGAGAAATACAACCTTCAAACAATCAAACACTCTGCATAGTGATATTGTAGATGCTAATATGGTGAATGCAATTGAATTGTATTTGCATTAGAGTCGCAATTGTGAATGTTTATTGCAAACATTTAGCCATTGCAACATGATTCTAATTTGCATTACATTCGTTCATTCATACATCCATCTTTCATTATCCAATGCAACAAAGAGTGAGGGTTATCTAACGATAGCCATAATTTCTTTTGCAAAACAATTGTAGTTTATAATGAAAAGCCTGTCTTGCTACATACTTGGTACCTGATCAAGTCTTCAGCTTATGCTGACGGCAAGGTTTAAAGAAGGAAGTTTTACACTTCTTCGCCTAACTAAGTAAAGACAACTATGGTTTTTATAAACTGCATACAATTGTTTTCAAACCCTCTCAATGCAGATTTAGGATACTTATTAAAAGTCCCACGGTGGCAAAGATACATCTTCAAGCGGTGGATCACTCGAATTACCAATCGATGAAGAACGTAGCTAGCTACGATAATCGGTGCGAATTGCAGGACACGCCGAGCACTTGAGCTTCCAACGCACATTGCGGCTTTCGGGTCTTTTCCGAGGTCACATCTGTCTGAGAGTTGAGATGTAAAATAATCAACAAAACACTTGCATACTACCATATATGCATTGTTTTGAGAGGATTGTATATTTATATGCATGAATCTTGATGTTTTATTCCTTTTCTTAATTGCAATTCGTTGCAATTTAGTAAGGAGAATCTCAAATCTACTTGTTTCACATGATAAATTTTGTGTACAATGCATATTTCATCTCTGCAAGCAGTATATATGAATAGATACTAGCATGAGATTCTAAGGTTAGTCGCCTATCTGACGACGCTAAAGTCGTATTGCAGATAACTATGGTGATCAACTAACCTGTTAACTGATGAATCTTCTTGCACTTGTATAAATCGTACAAATAGTAGCTATTTCATTCTGTTAAAGCAGACCTAAGAAGTAATGCAAAGGCAAAATTTGTGCAAACATTAAAGTAGATTTACGTTGCTTGCTTGCAAACAACACAAATAAACATTAATCAACTTAATCAATATTTTTGATCTCAGATCAGGTGAGGTTACCCGCCGAATTTAAGCATATAATTCAGCGGAGGAAAAGAAATCAAATGAGATTCCCTGAGTAACGGCGAGTGAAAAGGGATGAGTCCGGCGCAAAGGTTTTCCATTGAAAGGTGGAAAGCGGTGCTGCGTAATGGCTAGAGTCACGATTATTTCAACTAAATCTGCAAGTCCCTCTGACAAGGGCCCTCTTCCCAGAGACGGTTCTAGGCCGGTGGCAGATCTTGGTTAATGGAATATCGATTACTGGCTTTAGTCGCGGATAGAGTCAGATTGCTTGAGAGTGCAATCCAAATTAGGAGGTAAACTCCTCCTAAGACTAAATACGATGGTAATATCGATAGCAAACAAGTACCGTGAGGGAAAGTTGCAAAGTACTTTGAAGAGAGAGTTCAAAAGGACGTGAAACCGCTTGTAGAGAAACGGATAGAACCACGAAGTGTAGCTGAGAGGAGAACTCAGCTCCTCTTGTGTATTGTTGCCTTTTTCTATTCAGTGCTAAGAATGCTTTACAGCGTTCCAAGATCAGTAGGTTAAGGGGTAACTTTTAGCCTGCCCTTGGATCTTGGTATTGATAGGAGGAGTGCAATATGTGCATGAGGAGTGCATTTTCTCAACTCTCGTGCTCAAACCACGACCAATGTGAAG
>NW_028315840.1:80000-85000 GCF_039701765.1 Tetranychus urticae
GAGTTGGGCTTTAATGCTATCAGACTTCATATCTTGCATATATGTTCAAACTAGTCACTCAACAGAGTGAGCAGTATTAGTATTGAGCTCTGCTTGTGCAAAGCAGACCGCAGATTGATCCAAGAAATTGGTATCAAGCGGTTATAATACTATGCTGTTTAGTTGACTTGCAAACGTACCCAGCAATGGTTACTCCTGCTAGATGTGCTTGCACATTTTAGTGGAAGAAGATGGATTCTAAAGAGTTTTCTGCAGAATCATCTTAATGCACGACATAAATCTCGATACCTCGTTAAAGTTAACATCCACTTGCTGGTTGTTAGCTGAGGATATCGTATTTATAGCTGCAAAAACAACTTGTTTAGCATTTTACTTTGCTAAAACATCAAGTTACCTGGTTGATCCTGCCAGTAGTCATATGCTTGTCTCAAAGATTAAGCCATGCATGTCTAAGTACATACTGTTTATAAAGTGAAACCGCGAATGGCTCATTAAATCAGTTACGGTTCCTCGGATATTCTTTTTTACATGGATAACTGTGGTAATTCTAGAGCTAATACATGAACAAGTGTTCCAACCTCAGCTTGCTGACGGAAGGATCGCATTTATTAGTACAAGACCAATGATTCTTATTCACCTAGAACCCTGTTCAGTGATTTCGGTCGCTGTCTAAGGACTAGCAGTGGGGATCTTAGCAACTTCGGTTGCATTTCTTGTGATGACTCTGAATAACTGAGCAAATCGTATGGCCTCTGAGCCGACGATGTATCCCTCAAGCAACTGCCTTATCAACTGTCGATGGTAGGTTATGCGCCTACCATGGTTGTAACGGGTAACGGGGAATTAGGGTTCGATTCCGGAGAGGGAGCCTGAGAAACGGCTACCACATCTAAGGAAGGCAGCAGGCGCGCAAATTACACAATCCCAGTACGGGGATGTAGTGACGAAAAATAACAATACGGGACTCTATTGAGGCCCCGTAATTGGAATGAGTACAATTTAAATCCTTTAACGAGGATCTATTGGAGGGCAAGTCTGGTGCCAGCAGCCGCGGTAATTCCAGCTCCAATAGCGTATATTAAAGTTGCTGCGGTTAAAAAGCTCGTAGTTGGATTTCAGTCGAACCTATGGGGTCCACTGATTAAAGGGTTAGATGGTGATGTTAGGTTTCTTGCTTGTGTCTACGGATGCTTGCTTGAACCTTCATTCCTCTTTCCTGGTGGTTACATTCATAGTGTTTAGACAGAAAATTGCTCGATATTTGCTATCAATGCTCTTTACCGAGTGTTGATTCAAGCGATCGAGACTTTTACCTTGAAAAAATCAGAGTGCTCAAAGCAGGCGTCCAAAACCTCGAAAGAGGTGCCTAAAAACGGTATGGTCAACCATCTATATGATGCGTACCACTACCTTAACTTGAATGATCTTGCATGGAATAATGGAATAGGACCTTGGTTCTATTTTGTTGGTCTTAAGAATCCAAGGTAATGATTAAGAGGGACAGACGGGGGCATTTGTATTGCGGCGCTAGAGGTGAAATTCTTGGACCGTCGCAAGACAAACTACAGCGAAAGCATTTGCCAAGAATGTTTTCATTAATCAAGAACGAAAGTTAGAGGTTCGAAGGCGATCAGATACCGCCCTAGTTCTAACCATAAACGATGCCAACCAGCGATCATTCTGAGTAACTAATTTCATGACTCGAATGGAAGCTTCCGGGAAACCAAAGTTTTTGGGTTCCGGGGGAAGTATGGTTGCAAAGCTGAAACTTAAAGGAATTGACGGAAGGGCACCACCAGGAGTGGAGCTTGCGGCTTAATTTGACTCAACACGGGAAAACTCACCCGGCCCGGACACTGAGAGGATTGACAGATTGAGAGCTCTTTCTTGATTCAGTGGGTGGTGGTGCATGGCCGTTCTTAGTTGGTGGAGTGATTTGTCTGGTTAATTCCGATAACGAACGAGACTCTAGCCTACTAAATAGACTTGCAGTTTACACTGCAGTACTCCCCCTTAGTCAACCTGTGGGTGGTAGTATCTCTTGATGGTTTCGGCTGTTGAGGGCTCTGCTGCTATTAGCCTACAGAATTGGCTAGGGTAAGGATGCTGTAGCACTGTAAGGACTTCTTAGAGGGACAAGCGGCGCTCGCAGCCGCACGAAACAGAGCAATAACAGGTCTGTGATGCCCTTAGATGTCCGGGGCCGCACGCGTGCTACACTGAAGTGGTCATCGTGCATACTGTTTCCTGCTCCGAAAGGAGTGGGTAACCGCTTGAACCCATTTCGTGATGGGGATTGGGCATTGTAATTATTGCCCATGAACGAGGAATTCCCAGTAAGCGTGAGTCATTAGCTTGCGTTGATTACGTCCCTGCCCTTTGTACACACCGCCCGTCGCTACTACCGATTGAATGATTTAGTGAGGACTTCGGACTGGTCAATCCAGACCATTGGGAAACTAGTGGTCGGATTGTGCTGGAAAGATGTTCAAACTTGATCATTTAGAGGAAGTAAAAGTCGTAACAAGGTTTCCGTAGGTGAACCTGCGGAAGGATCATTAACGTATTACCCTCTTATTATAAGAGAAATACAACCTTCAAACAATCAAACACTCTGCATAGTGATATTGTAGATGCTAATATGGTGAATGCAATTGAATTGTATTTGCATTAGAGTCGCAATTGTGAATGTTTATTGCAAACATTTAGCCATTGCAACATGATTCTAATTTGCATTACATTCGTTCATTCATACATCCATCTTTCATTATCCAATGCAACAAAGAGTGAGGGTTATCTAACGATAGCCATAATTTCTTTTGCAAAACAATTGTAGTTTATAATGAAAAGCCTGTCTTGCTACATACTTGGTACCTGATCAAGTCTTCAGCTTATGCTGACGGCAAGGTTTAAAGAAGGAAGTTTTACACTTCTTCGCCTAACTAAGTAAAGACAACTATGGTTTTTATAAACTGCATACAATTGTTTTCAAACCCTCTCAATGCAGATTTAGGATACTTATTAAAAGTCCCACGGTGGCAAAGATACATCTTCAAGCGGTGGATCACTCGAATTACCAATCGATGAAGAACGTAGCTAGCTACGATAATCGGTGCGAATTGCAGGACACGCCGAGCACTTGAGCTTCCAACGCACATTGCGGCTTTCGGGTCTTTTCCGAGGTCACATCTGTCTGAGAGTTGAGATGTAAAATAATCAACAAAACACTTGCATACTACCATATATGCATTGTTTTGAGAGGATTGTATATTTATATGCATGAATCTTGATGTTTTATTCCTTTTCTTAATTGCAATTCGTTGCAATTTAGTAAGGAGAATCTCAAATCTACTTGTTTCACATGATAAATTTTGTGTACAATGCATATTTCATCTCTGCAAGCAGTATATATGAATAGATACTAGCATGAGATTCTAAGGTTAGTCGCCTATCTGACGACGCTAAAGTCGTATTGCAGATAACTATGGTGATCAACTAACCTGTTAACTGATGAATCTTCTTGCACTTGTATAAATCGTACAAATAGTAGCTATTTCATTCTGTTAAAGCAGACCTAAGAAGTAATGCAAAGGCAAAATTTGTGCAAACATTAAAGTAGATTTACGTTGCTTGCTTGCAAACAACACAAATAAACATTAATCAACTTAATCAATATTTTTGATCTCAGATCAGGTGAGGTTACCCGCCGAATTTAAGCATATAATTCAGCGGAGGAAAAGAAATCAAATGAGATTCCCTGAGTAACGGCGAGTGAAAAGGGATGAGTCCGGCGCAAAGGTTTTCCATTGAAAGGTGGAAAGCGGTGCTGCGTAATGGTTAGAGTCACGATTATTTCAACTAAATCTGCAAGTCCCTCTGACAAGGGCCCTCTTCCCAGAGACGGTTCTAGGCCGGTGGCAGATCTTGGTTAATGGAATATCGATTACTGGCTTTAGTCGCGGATAGAGTCAGATTGCTTGAGAGTGCAATCCAAATTAGGAGGTAAACTCCTCCTAAGACTAAATACGATGGTAATATCGATAGCAAACAAGTACCGTGAGGGAAAGTTGCAAAGTACTTTGAAGAGAGAGTTCAAAAGGACGTGAAACCGCTTGTAGAGAAACGGATAGAACCACGAAGTGTAGCTGAGAGGAGAACTCAGCTCCTCTTGTGTATTGTTGCCTTTTTCTATTCAGTGCTAAGAATGCTTTACAGCGTTCCAAGATCAGTAGGTTAAGGGGTAACTTTTAGCCTGCCCTTGGATCTTGGTATTGATAGGAGGAGTGCAATATGTGCATGAGGAGTGCATTTTCTCAACTCTCGTGCTCAAACCACGACCAATGTGAAGGAGAGTGCAAAACTCTTGTTCAAGTGATAACAGCAAGGTGTACTAAACACACACCTAATCAGCATTTAGTTTTCACAGCTACTAATATTCCTTGCGTTGTTAGACTTAGCCTGTGAGCTAGTGTTGGCAACTGTTACCACAGTCACATTGGAGATGAATCTCTGCTTATGCAGGGTCAACAATGCTTGTCATCTGCTCTGACGAATCCGACTAGTCTTTCGTTGATGATGTCTGTTTCTTCACCTGGTGTTGAAACAACTCATGGATTGGCTGGCTTTTGGTGGTTTGTTGGTAAAAGTGGCAAGCTTACGTTAACCTAGTGATTCTGTGGTCAGTAGATCGGTACTCTATCCGACCCGTCTTGAAACACGGACCAAGGAGTCTAACATGTATGCAAGCTGATCAGTCTTGTTTAGGCTTGAAAGGCGAATTGAAAGAAATTGATATGATGTATGCTTGTAAGAGTATACCGCAATATCAGCCCGTGATATATCCACTTTACCGAGATTTTCGCGGAGCACTAGTATATATGTTAGTACCCGAAAGATGGTGAACTAAGCCCGGACAAGATGAAGCCAGAGGAAACTCTGGTGGAGGTCTGTAGCGATTCTGACGTGCAAATCGATCGTCAGATCCGGGTTTAGGGGCGAAA
>NW_028315840.1:90000-92500 GCF_039701765.1 Tetranychus urticae
GTGATTTCGGTCGCTGTCTAAGGACTAGCAGTGGGGATCTTAGCAACTTCGGTTGCATTTCTTGTGATGACTCTGAATAACTGAGCAAATCGTATGGCCTCTGAGCCGACGATGTATCCCTCAAGCAACTGCCTTATCAACTGTCGATGGTAGGTTATGCGCCTACCATGGTTGTAACGGGTAACGGGGAATTAGGGTTCGATTCCGGAGAGGGAGCCTGAGAAACGGCTACCACATCTAAGGAAGGCAGCAGGCGCGCAAATTACACAATCCCAGTACGGGGATGTAGTGACGAAAAATAACAATACGGGACTCTATTGAGGCCCCGTAATTGGAATGAGTACAATTTAAATCCTTTAACGAGGATCTATTGGAGGGCAAGTCTGGTGCCAGCAGCCGCGGTAATTCCAGCTCCAATAGCGTATATTAAAGTTGCTGCGGTTAAAAAGCTCGTAGTTGGATTTCAGTCGAACCTATGGGGTCCACTGATTAAAGGGTTAGATGGTGATGTTAGGTTTCTTGCTTGTGTCTACGGATGCTTGCTTGAACCTTCATTCCTCTTTCCTGGTGGTTACATTCATAGTGTTTAGACAGAAAATTGCTCGATATTTGCTATCAATGCTCTTTACCGAGTGTTGATTCAAGCGATCGAGACTTTTACCTTGAAAAAATCAGAGTGCTCAAAGCAGGCGTCCAAAACCTCGAAAGAGGTGCCTAAAAACGGTATGGTCAACCATCTATATGATGCGTACCACTACCTTAACTTGAATGATCTTGCATGGAATAATGGAATAGGACCTTGGTTCTATTTTGTTGGTCTTAAGAATCCAAGGTAATGATTAAGAGGGACAGACGGGGGCATTTGTATTGCGGCGCTAGAGGTGAAATTCTTGGACCGTCGCAAGACAAACTACAGCGAAAGCATTTGCCAAGAATGTTTTCATTAATCAAGAACGAAAGTTAGAGGTTCGAAGGCGATCAGATACCGCCCTAGTTCTAACCATAAACGATGCCAACCAGCGATCATTCTGAGTAACTAATTTCATGACTCGAATGGAAGCTTCCGGGAAACCAAAGTTTTTGGGTTCCGGGGGAAGTATGGTTGCAAAGCTGAAACTTAAAGGAATTGACGGAAGGGCACCACCAGGAGTGGAGCTTGCGGCTTAATTTGACTCAACACGGGAAAACTCACCCGGCCCGGACACTGAGAGGATTGACAGATTGAGAGCTCTTTCTTGATTCAGTGGGTGGTGGTGCATGGCCGTTCTTAGTTGGTGGAGTGATTTGTCTGGTTAATTCCGATAACGAACGAGACTCTAGCCTACTAAATAGACTTGCAGTTTACACTGCAGTACTCCCCCTTAGTCAACCTGTGGGTGGTAGTATCTCTTGATGGTTTCGGCTGTTGAGGGCTCTGCTGCTATTAGCCTACAGAATTGGCTAGGGTAAGGATGCTGTAGCACTGTAAGGACTTCTTAGAGGGACAAGCGGCGCTCGCAGCCGCACGAAACAGAGCAATAACAGGTCTGTGATGCCCTTAGATGTCCGGGGCCGCACGCGTGCTACACTGAAGTGGTCATCGTGCATACTGTTTCCTGCTCCGAAAGGAGTGGGTAACCGCTTGAACCCATTTCGTGATGGGGATTGGGCATTGTAATTATTGCCCATGAACGAGGAATTCCCAGTAAGCGTGAGTCATTAGCTTGCGTTGATTACGTCCCTGCCCTTTGTACACACCGCCCGTCGCTACTACCGATTGAATGATTTAGTGAGGACTTCGGACTGGTCAATCCAGACCATTGGGAAACTAGTGGTCGGATTGTGCTGGAAAGATGTTCAAACTTGATCATTTAGAGGAAGTAAAAGTCGTAACAAGGTTTCCGTAGGTGAACCTGCGGAAGGATCATTAACGTATTACCCTCTTATTATAAGAGAAATACAACCTTCAAACAATCAAACACTCTGCATAGTGATATTGTAGATGCTAATATGGTGAATGCAATTGAATTGTATTTGCATTAGAGTCGCAATTGTGAATGTTTATTGCAAACATTTAGCCATTGCAACATGATTCTAATTTGCATTACATTCGTTCATTCATACATCCATCTTTCATTATCCAATGCAACAAAGAGTGAGGGTTATCTAACGATAGCCATAATTTCTTTTGCAAAACAATTGTAGTTTATAATGAAAAGCCTGTCTTGCTACATACTTGGTACCTGATCAAGTCTTCAGCTTATGCTGACGGCAAGGTTTAAAGAAGGAAGTTTTACACTTCTTCGCCTAACTAAGTAAAGACAACTATGGTTTTTATAAACTGCATACAATTGTTTTCAAACCCTCTCAATGCAGATTTAGGATACTTATTAAAAGTCCCACGGTGGCAAAGATACATCTTCAAGCGGTGGATCACTCGAATTACCAATCGATGAAGAACGTAGCTAGCTACGATAATCGGTGCGAATTGCAGGACACGCCGAGCACTTGAGCTTCCAAC
>NW_028315840.1:100000-102500 GCF_039701765.1 Tetranychus urticae
GACTTTTACCTTGAAAAAATCAGAGTGCTCAAAGCAGGCGTCCAAAACCTCGAAAGAGGTGCCTAAAAACGGTATGGTCAACCATCTATATGATGCGTACCACTACCTTAACTTGAATGATCTTGCATGGAATAATGGAATAGGACCTTGGTTCTATTTTGTTGGTCTTAAGAATCCAAGGTAATGATTAAGAGGGACAGACGGGGGCATTTGTATTGCGGCGCTAGAGGTGAAATTCTTGGACCGTCGCAAGACAAACTACAGCGAAAGCATTTGCCAAGAATGTTTTCATTAATCAAGAACGAAAGTTAGAGGTTCGAAGGCGATCAGATACCGCCCTAGTTCTAACCATAAACGATGCCAACCAGCGATCATTCTGAGTAACTAATTTCATGACTCGAATGGAAGCTTCCGGGAAACCAAAGTTTTTGGGTTCCGGGGGAAGTATGGTTGCAAAGCTGAAACTTAAAGGAATTGACGGAAGGGCACCACCAGGAGTGGAGCTTGCGGCTTAATTTGACTCAACACGGGAAAACTCACCCGGCCCGGACACTGAGAGGATTGACAGATTGAGAGCTCTTTCTTGATTCAGTGGGTGGTGGTGCATGGCCGTTCTTAGTTGGTGGAGTGATTTGTCTGGTTAATTCCGATAACGAACGAGACTCTAGCCTACTAAATAGACTTGCAGTTTACACTGCAGTACTCCCCCTTAGTCAACCTGTGGGTGGTAGTATCTCTTGATGGTTTCGGCTGTTGAGGGCTCTGCTGCTATTAGCCTACAGAATTGGCTAGGGTAAGGATGCTGTAGCACTGTAAGGACTTCTTAGAGGGACAAGCGGCGCTCGCAGCCGCACGAAACAGAGCAATAACAGGTCTGTGATGCCCTTAGATGTCCGGGGCCGCACGCGTGCTACACTGAAGTGGTCATCGTGCATACTGTTTCCTGCTCCGAAAGGAGTGGGTAACCGCTTGAACCCATTTCGTGATGGGGATTGGGCATTGTAATTATTGCCCATGAACGAGGAATTCCCAGTAAGCGTGAGTCATTAGCTTGCGTTGATTACGTCCCTGCCCTTTGTACACACCGCCCGTCGCTACTACCGATTGAATGATTTAGTGAGGACTTCGGACTGGTCAATCCAGACCATTGGGAAACTAGTGGTCGGATTGTGCTGGAAAGATGTTCAAACTTGATCATTTAGAGGAAGTAAAAGTCGTAACAAGGTTTCCGTAGGTGAACCTGCGGAAGGATCATTAACGTATTACCCTCTTATTATAAGAGAAATACAACCTTCAAACAATCAAACACTCTGCATAGTGATATTGTAGATGCTAATATGGTGAATGCAATTGAATTGTATTTGCATTAGAGTCGCAATTGTGAATGTTTATTGCAAACATTTAGCCATTGCAACATGATTCTAATTTGCATTACATTCGTTCATTCATACATCCATCTTTCATTATCCAATGCAACAAAGAGTGAGGGTTATCTAACGATAGCCATAATTTCTTTTGCAAAACAATTGTAGTTTATAATGAAAAGCCTGTCTTGCTACATACTTGGTACCTGATCAAGTCTTCAGCTTATGCTGACGGCAAGGTTTAAAGAAGGAAGTTTTACACTTCTTCGCCTAACTAAGTAAAGACAACTATGGTTTTTATAAACTGCATACAATTGTTTTCAAACCCTCTCAATGCAGATTTAGGATACTTATTAAAAGTCCCACGGTGGCAAAGATACATCTTCAAGCGGTGGATCACTCGAATTACCAATCGATGAAGAACGTAGCTAGCTACGATAATCGGTGCGAATTGCAGGACACGCCGAGCACTTGAGCTTCCAACGCACATTGCGGCTTTCGGGTCTTTTCCGAGGTCACATCTGTCTGAGAGTTGAGATGTAAAATAATCAACAAAACACTTGCATACTACCATATATGCATTGTTTTGAGAGGATTGTATATTTATATGCATGAATCTTGATGTTTTATTCCTTTTCTTAATTGCAATTCGTTGCAATTTAGTAAGGAGAATCTCAAATCTACTTGTTTCACATGATAAATTTTGTGTACAATGCATATTTCATCTCTGCAAGCAGTATATATGAATAGATACTAGCATGAGATTCTAAGGTTAGTCGCCTATCTGACGACGCTAAAGTCGTATTGCAGATAACTATGGTGATCAACTAACCTGTTAACTGATGAATCTTCTTGCACTTGTATAAATCGTACAAATAGTAGCTATTTCATTCTGTTAAAGCAGACCTAAGAAGTAATGCAAAGGCAAAATTTGTGCAAACATTAAAGTAGATTTACGTTGCTTGCTTGCAAACAACACAAATAAACATTAATCAACTTAATCAATATTTTTGATCTCAGATCAGGTGAGGTTACCCGCCGAATTTAAGCATATAATTCAGCGGAGGAAAAGAAATCAAATGAGATTCCCTGAGTAACGGCGAGTGAAAAGGGATGAGTCCGGCGCAAAGGTTTTC
>NW_028315840.1:107500-112500 GCF_039701765.1 Tetranychus urticae
AGCTAGTTAACCTTGTTTTGATTTAAAACTGAAAAATTTTTGCATACCCCTGGAAAAAACCGAACTTTAACTTTTTCCATTGAATTACATGTTAAATTTTTTGCATACCCCTGGATTTTCGATGATGACTCATTATAACGGAAGAACGAGGTCGATTCACGGTACCAAATCTTTTGGACATTATCAGCATTAGGTCAACTAATGATTGCGTAATTTTGATCGAGTTCGTGCTGTTGGTACCAGAGGAAATCGCCTTTAATGGTTGAGCCCATAAAAGCAATGAGAATGTTCGAATTGGCGCGATTTTAGGCCACTTGCGTTTAGTAATTTAGGTCATTAATAAGCGCATGCGATAGTCGGCACTACTGGGATATTACCCCGAAAAACATGATCGCGATTGACCTTATGGTTCAAAAGTTATTGGGTGTCAAAAATAGACACGGACTTAGTCTAATTTTCAGAAAAAGAGGTTTTAGATCACAACCAGATTTATTGTGTTATATGTGGTGAGTGTAGTTGCTGAATTGAGAGAAGCAACCATCAGTAGTTGATGGGGAGGTAAGTGATTGTCTACGGTTATGGATAAGTCAATGCATCAAGCAGTGGTATGGTCCAGACTGTAGCTGTTCACGCATCTATTCCTGTTATTCTGTTGATGTTTGGTGGTTGAAGAGACGGGCCTGAATGGGTTTGGATCGTCAATCATCTTATCACCACACACTATTATACAAAGGTAGAGTACCTGCAAGACCTAAGGTCTTCCTTGGTACGACTGACAATATCTATGAGAGTTGGGCTTTAATGCTATCAGACTTCATATCTTGCATATATGTTCAAACTAGTCACTCAACAGAGTGAGCAGTATTAGTATTGAGCTCTGCTTGTGCAAAGCAGACCGCAGATTGATCCAAGAAATTGGTATCAAGCGGTTATAATACTATGCTGTTTAGTTGACTTGCAAACGTACCCAGCAATGGTTACTCCTGCTAGATGTGCTTGCACATTTTAGTGGAAGAAGATGGATTCTAAAGAGTTTTCTGCAGAATCATCTTAATGCACGACATAAATCTCGATACCTCGTTAAAGTTAACATCCACTTGCTGGTTGTTAGCTGAGGATATCGTATTTATAGCTGCAAAAACAACTTGTTTAGCATTTTACTTTGCTAAAACATCAAGTTACCTGGTTGATCCTGCCAGTAGTCATATGCTTGTCTCAAAGATTAAGCCATGCATGTCTAAGTACATACTGTTTATAAAGTGAAACCGCGAATGGCTCATTAAATCAGTTACGGTTCCTCGGATATTCTTTTTTACATGGATAACTGTGGTAATTCTAGAGCTAATACATGAACAAGTGTTCCAACCTCAGCTTGCTGACGGAAGGATCGCATTTATTAGTACAAGACCAATGATTCTTATTCACCTAGAACCCTGTTCAGTGATTTCGGTCGCTGTCTAAGGACTAGCAGTGGGGATCTTAGCAACTTCGGTTGCATTTCTTGTGATGACTCTGAATAACTGAGCAAATCGTATGGCCTCTGAGCCGACGATGTATCCCTCAAGCAACTGCCTTATCAACTGTCGATGGTAGGTTATGCGCCTACCATGGTTGTAACGGGTAACGGGGAATTAGGGTTCGATTCCGGAGAGGGAGCCTGAGAAACGGCTACCACATCTAAGGAAGGCAGCAGGCGCGCAAATTACACAATCCCAGTACGGGGATGTAGTGACGAAAAATAACAATACGGGACTCTATTGAGGCCCCGTAATTGGAATGAGTACAATTTAAATCCTTTAACGAGGATCTATTGGAGGGCAAGTCTGGTGCCAGCAGCCGCGGTAATTCCAGCTCCAATAGCGTATATTAAAGTTGCTGCGGTTAAAAAGCTCGTAGTTGGATTTCAGTCGAACCTATGGGGTCCACTGATTAAAGGGTTAGATGGTGATGTTAGGTTTCTTGCTTGTGTCTACGGATGCTTGCTTGAACCTTCATTCCTCTTTCCTGGTGGTTACATTCATAGTGTTTAGACAGAAAATTGCTCGATATTTGCTATCAATGCTCTTTACCGAGTGTTGATTCAAGCGATCGAGACTTTTACCTTGAAAAAATCAGAGTGCTCAAAGCAGGCGTCCAAAACCTCGAAAGAGGTGCCTAAAAACGGTATGGTCAACCATCTATATGATGCGTACCACTACCTTAACTTGAATGATCTTGCATGGAATAATGGAATAGGACCTTGGTTCTATTTTGTTGGTCTTAAGAATCCAAGGTAATGATTAAGAGGGACAGACGGGGGCATTTGTATTGCGGCGCTAGAGGTGAAATTCTTGGACCGTCGCAAGACAAACTACAGCGAAAGCATTTGCCAAGAATGTTTTCATTAATCAAGAACGAAAGTTAGAGGTTCGAAGGCGATCAGATACCGCCCTAGTTCTAACCATAAACGATGCCAACCAGCGATCATTCTGAGTAACTAATTTCATGACTCGAATGGAAGCTTCCGGGAAACCAAAGTTTTTGGGTTCCGGGGGAAGTATGGTTGCAAAGCTGAAACTTAAAGGAATTGACGGAAGGGCACCACCAGGAGTGGAGCTTGCGGCTTAATTTGACTCAACACGGGAAAACTCACCCGGCCCGGACACTGAGAGGATTGACAGATTGAGAGCTCTTTCTTGATTCAGTGGGTGGTGGTGCATGGCCGTTCTTAGTTGGTGGAGTGATTTGTCTGGTTAATTCCGATAACGAACGAGACTCTAGCCTACTAAATAGACTTGCAGTTTACACTGCAGTACTCCCCCTTAGTCAACCTGTGGGTGGTAGTATCTCTTGATGGTTTCGGCTGTTGAGGGCTCTGCTGCTATTAGCCTACAGAATTGGCTAGGGTAAGGATGCTGTAGCACTGTAAGGACTTCTTAGAGGGACAAGCGGCGCTCGCAGCCGCACGAAACAGAGCAATAACAGGTCTGTGATGCCCTTAGATGTCCGGGGCCGCACGCGTGCTACACTGAAGTGGTCATCGTGCATACTGTTTCCTGCTCCGAAAGGAGTGGGTAACCGCTTGAACCCATTTCGTGATGGGGATTGGGCATTGTAATTATTGCCCATGAACGAGGAATTCCCAGTAAGCGTGAGTCATTAGCTTGCGTTGATTACGTCCCTGCCCTTTGTACACACCGCCCGTCGCTACTACCGATTGAATGATTTAGTGAGGACTTCGGACTGGTCAATCCAGACCATTGGGAAACTAGTGGTCGGATTGTGCTGGAAAGATGTTCAAACTTGATCATTTAGAGGAAGTAAAAGTCGTAACAAGGTTTCCGTAGGTGAACCTGCGGAAGGATCATTAACGTATTACCCTCTTATTATAAGAGAAATACAACCTTCAAACAATCAAACACTCTGCATAGTGATATTGTAGATGCTAATATGGTGAATGCAATTGAATTGTATTTGCATTAGAGTCGCAATTGTGAATGTTTATTGCAAACATTTAGCCATTGCAACATGATTCTAATTTGCATTACATTCGTTCATTCATACATCCATCTTTCATTATCCAATGCAACAAAGAGTGAGGGTTATCTAACGATAGCCATAATTTCTTTTGCAAAACAATTGTAGTTTATAATGAAAAGCCTGTCTTGCTACATACTTGGTACCTGATCAAGTCTTCAGCTTATGCTGACGGCAAGGTTTAAAGAAGGAAGTTTTACACTTCTTCGCCTAACTAAGTAAAGACAACTATGGTTTTTATAAACTGCATACAATTGTTTTCAAACCCTCTCAATGCAGATTTAGGATACTTATTAAAAGTCCCACGGTGGCAAAGATACATCTTCAAGCGGTGGATCACTCGAATTACCAATCGATGAAGAACGTAGCTAGCTACGATAATCGGTGCGAATTGCAGGACACGCCGAGCACTTGAGCTTCCAACGCACATTGCGGCTTTCGGGTCTTTTCCGAGGTCACATCTGTCTGAGAGTTGAGATGTAAAATAATCAACAAAACACTTGCATACTACCATATATGCATTGTTTTGAGAGGATTGTATATTTATATGCATGAATCTTGATGTTTTATTCCTTTTCTTAATTGCAATTCGTTGCAATTTAGTAAGGAGAATCTCAAATCTACTTGTTTCACATGATAAATTTTGTGTACAATGCATATTTCATCTCTGCAAGCAGTATATATGAATAGATACTAGCATGAGATTCTAAGGTTAGTCGCCTATCTGACGACGCTAAAGTCGTATTGCAGATAACTATGGTGATCAACTAACCTGTTAACTGATGAATCTTCTTGCACTTGTATAAATCGTACAAATAGTAGCTATTTCATTCTGTTAAAGCAGACCTAAGAAGTAATGCAAAGGCAAAATTTGTGCAAACATTAAAGTAGATTTACGTTGCTTGCTTGCAAACAACACAAATAAACATTAATCAACTTAATCAATATTTTTGATCTCAGATCAGGTGAGGTTACCCGCCGAATTTAAGCATATAATTCAGCGGAGGAAAAGAAATCAAATGAGATTCCCTGAGTAACGGCGAGTGAAAAGGGATGAGTCCGGCGCAAAGGTTTTCCATTGAAAGGTGGAAAGCGGTGCTGCGTAATGGCTAGAGTCACGATTATTTCAACTAAATCTGCAAGTCCCTCTGACAAGGGCCCTCTTCCCAGAGACGGTTCTAGGCCGGTGGCAGATCTTGGTTAATGGAATATCGATTACTGGCTTTAGTCGCGGATAGAGTCAGATTGCTTGAGAGTGCAATCCAAATTAGGAGGTAAACTCCTCCTAAGACTAAATACGATGGTAATATCGATAGCAAACAAGTACCGTGAGGGAAAGTTGCAAAGTACTTTGAAGAGAGAGTTCAAAAGGACGTGAAACCGCTTGTAGAGAAACGGATAGAACCACGAAGTGTAGCTGAGAGGAGAACTCAGCTCCTCTTGTGTATTGTTGCCTTTTTCTATTCAGTGCTAAGAATGCTTTA
>NW_028315840.1:117500-122500 GCF_039701765.1 Tetranychus urticae
ATTGTGTTATATGTGGTGAGTGTAGTTGCTGAATTGAGAGAAGCAACCATCAGTAGTTGATGGGGAGGTAAGTGATTGTCTACGGTTATGGATAAGTCAATGCATCAAGCAGTGGTATGGTCCAGACTGTAGCTGTTCACGCATCTATTCCTGTTATTCTGTTGATGTTTGGTGGTTGAAGAGACGGGCCTGAATGGGTTTGGATCGTCAATCATCTTATCACCACACACTATTATACAAAGGTAGAGTACCTGCAAGACCTAAGGTCTTCCTTGGTACGACTGACAATATCTATGAGAGTTGGGCTTTAATGCTATCAGACTTCATATCTTGCATATATGTTCAAACTAGTCACTCAACAGAGTGAGCAGTATTAGTATTGAGCTCTGCTTGTGCAAAGCAGACCGCAGATTGATCCAAGAAATTGGTATCAAGCGGTTATAATACTATGCTGTTTAGTTGACTTGCAAACGTACCCAGCAATGGTTACTCCTGCTAGATGTGCTTGCACATTTTAGTGGAAGAAGATGGATTCTAAAGAGTTTTCTGCAGAATCATCTTAATGCACGACATAAATCTCGATACCTCGTTAAAGTTAACATCCACTTGCTGGTTGTTAGCTGAGGATATCGTATTTATAGCTGCAAAAACAACTTGTTTAGCATTTTACTTTGCTAAAACATCAAGTTACCTGGTTGATCCTGCCAGTAGTCATATGCTTGTCTCAAAGATTAAGCCATGCATGTCTAAGTACATACTGTTTATAAAGTGAAACCGCGAATGGCTCATTAAATCAGTTACGGTTCCTCGGATATTCTTTTTTACATGGATAACTGTGGTAATTCTAGAGCTAATACATGAACAAGTGTTCCAACCTCAGCTTGCTGACGGAAGGATCGCATTTATTAGTACAAGACCAATGATTCTTATTCACCTAGAACCCTGTTCAGTGATTTCGGTCGCTGTCTAAGGACTAGCAGTGGGGATCTTAGCAACTTCGGTTGCATTTCTTGTGATGACTCTGAATAACTGAGCAAATCGTATGGCCTCTGAGCCGACGATGTATCCCTCAAGCAACTGCCTTATCAACTGTCGATGGTAGGTTATGCGCCTACCATGGTTGTAACGGGTAACGGGGAATTAGGGTTCGATTCCGGAGAGGGAGCCTGAGAAACGGCTACCACATCTAAGGAAGGCAGCAGGCGCGCAAATTACACAATCCCAGTACGGGGATGTAGTGACGAAAAATAACAATACGGGACTCTATTGAGGCCCCGTAATTGGAATGAGTACAATTTAAATCCTTTAACGAGGATCTATTGGAGGGCAAGTCTGGTGCCAGCAGCCGCGGTAATTCCAGCTCCAATAGCGTATATTAAAGTTGCTGCGGTTAAAAAGCTCGTAGTTGGATTTCAGTCGAACCTATGGGGTCCACTGATTAAAGGGTTAGATGGTGATGTTAGGTTTCTTGCTTGTGTCTACGGATGCTTGCTTGAACCTTCATTCCTCTTTCCTGGTGGTTACATTCATAGTGTTTAGACAGAAAATTGCTCGATATTTGCTATCAATGCTCTTTACCGAGTGTTGATTCAAGCGATCGAGACTTTTACCTTGAAAAAATCAGAGTGCTCAAAGCAGGCGTCCAAAACCTCGAAAGAGGTGCCTAAAAACGGTATGGTCAACCATCTATATGATGCGTACCACTACCTTAACTTGAATGATCTTGCATGGAATAATGGAATAGGACCTTGGTTCTATTTTGTTGGTCTTAAGAATCCAAGGTAATGATTAAGAGGGACAGACGGGGGCATTTGTATTGCGGCGCTAGAGGTGAAATTCTTGGACCGTCGCAAGACAAACTACAGCGAAAGCATTTGCCAAGAATGTTTTCATTAATCAAGAACGAAAGTTAGAGGTTCGAAGGCGATCAGATACCGCCCTAGTTCTAACCATAAACGATGCCAACCAGCGATCATTCTGAGTAACTAATTTCATGACTCGAATGGAAGCTTCCGGGAAACCAAAGTTTTTGGGTTCCGGGGGAAGTATGGTTGCAAAGCTGAAACTTAAAGGAATTGACGGAAGGGCACCACCAGGAGTGGAGCTTGCGGCTTAATTTGACTCAACACGGGAAAACTCACCCGGCCCGGACACTGAGAGGATTGACAGATTGAGAGCTCTTTCTTGATTCAGTGGGTGGTGGTGCATGGCCGTTCTTAGTTGGTGGAGTGATTTGTCTGGTTAATTCCGATAACGAACGAGACTCTAGCCTACTAAATAGACTTGCAGTTTACACTGCAGTACTCCCCCTTAGTCAACCTGTGGGTGGTAGTATCTCTTGATGGTTTCGGCTGTTGAGGGCTCTGCTGCTATTAGCCTACAGAATTGGCTAGGGTAAGGATGCTGTAGCACTGTAAGGACTTCTTAGAGGGACAAGCGGCGCTCGCAGCCGCACGAAACAGAGCAATAACAGGTCTGTGATGCCCTTAGATGTCCGGGGCCGCACGCGTGCTACACTGAAGTGGTCATCGTGCATACTGTTTCCTGCTCCGAAAGGAGTGGGTAACCGCTTGAACCCATTTCGTGATGGGGATTGGGCATTGTAATTATTGCCCATGAACGAGGAATTCCCAGTAAGCGTGAGTCATTAGCTTGCGTTGATTACGTCCCTGCCCTTTGTACACACCGCCCGTCGCTACTACCGATTGAATGATTTAGTGAGGACTTCGGACTGGTCAATCCAGACCATTGGGAAACTAGTGGTCGGATTGTGCTGGAAAGATGTTCAAACTTGATCATTTAGAGGAAGTAAAAGTCGTAACAAGGTTTCCGTAGGTGAACCTGCGGAAGGATCATTAACGTATTACCCTCTTATTATAAGAGAAATACAACCTTCAAACAATCAAACACTCTGCATAGTGATATTGTAGATGCTAATATGGTGAATGCAATTGAATTGTATTTGCATTAGAGTCGCAATTGTGAATGTTTATTGCAAACATTTAGCCATTGCAACATGATTCTAATTTGCATTACATTCGTTCATTCATACATCCATCTTTCATTATCCAATGCAACAAAGAGTGAGGGTTATCTAACGATAGCCATAATTTCTTTTGCAAAACAATTGTAGTTTATAATGAAAAGCCTGTCTTGCTACATACTTGGTACCTGATCAAGTCTTCAGCTTATGCTGACGGCAAGGTTTAAAGAAGGAAGGTTTACACTTCTTCGCCTAACTAAGTAAAGACAACTATGGTTTTTATAAACTGCATACAATTGTTTTCAAACCCTCTCAATGCAGATTTAGGATACTTATTAAAAGTCCCACGGTGGCAAAGATACATCTTCAAGCGGTGGATCACTCGAATTACCAATCGATGAAGAACGTAGCTAGCTACGATAATCGGTGCGAATTGCAGGACACGCCGAGCACTTGAGCTTCCAACGCACATTGCGGCTTTCGGGTCTTTTCCGAGGTCACATCTGTCTGAGAGTTGAGATGTAAAATAATCAACAAAACACTTGCATACTACCATATATGCATTGTTTTGAGAGGATTGTATATTTATATGCATGAATCTTGATGTTTTATTCCTTTTCTTAATTGCAATTCGTTGCAATTTAGTAAGGAGAATCTCAAATCTACTTGTTTCACATGATAAATTTTGTGTACAATGCATATTTCATCTCTGCAAGCAGTATATATGAATAGATACTAGCATGAGATTCTAAGGTTAGTCGCCTATCTGACGACGCTAAAGTCGTATTGCAGATAACTATGGTGATCAACTAACCTGTTAACTGATGAATCTTCTTGCACTTGTATAAATCGTACAAATAGTAGCTATTTCATTCTGTTAAAGCAGACCTAAGAAGTAATGCAAAGGCAAAATTTGTGCAAACATTAAAGTAGATTTACGTTGCTTGCTTGCAAACAACACAAATAAACATTAATCAACTTAATCAATATTTTTGATCTCAGATCAGGTGAGGTTACCCGCCGAATTTAAGCATATAATTCAGCGGAGGAAAAGAAATCAAATGAGATTCCCTGAGTAACGGCGAGTGAAAAGGGATGAGTCCGGCGCAAAGGTTTTCCATTGAAAGGTGGAAAGCGGTGCTGCGTAATGGTTAGAGTCACGATTATTTCAACTAAATCTGCAAGTCCCTCTGACAAGGGCCCTCTTCCCAGAGACGGTTCTAGGCCGGTGGCAGATCTTGGTTAATGGAATATCGATTACTGGCTTTAGTCGCGGATAGAGTCAGATTGCTTGAGAGTGCAATCCAAATTAGGAGGTAAACTCCTCCTAAGACTAAATACGATGGTAATATCGATAGCAAACAAGTACCGTGAGGGAAAGTTGCAAAGTACTTTGAAGAGAGAGTTCAAAAGGACGTGAAACCGCTTGTAGAGAAACGGATAGAACCACGAAGTGTAGCTGAGAGGAGAACTCAGCTCCTCTTGTGTATTGTTGCCTTTTTCTATTCAGTGCTAAGAATGCTTTACAGCGTTCCAAGATCAGTAGGTTAAGGGGTAACTTTTAGCCTGCCCTTGGATCTTGGTATTGATAGGAGGAGTGCAATATGTGCATGAGGAGTGCATTTTCTCAACTCTCGTGCTCAAACCACGACCAATGTGAAGGAGAGTGCAAAACTCTTGTTCAAGTGATAACAGCAAGGTGTACTAAACACACACCTAATCAGCATTTAGTTTTCACAGCTACTAATATTCCTTGCGTTGTTAGACTTAGCCTGTGAGCTAGTGTTGGCAACTGTTACCACAGTCACATTGGAGATGAATCTCTGCTTATGCAGGGTCAACAATGCTTGTCATCTGCTCTGACGAATCCGACTAGTCTTTCGTTGATGATGTCTGTTTCTTCACCTGGTGTTGAAACAACTCATGGATTGGCTGGCTTTTGGTGGTTTGTTGGTAAAAGTGGCAAGCTTACGTTAACCTAGTGATTCTGTGGTCAGTAGATCGGTACTCTATCCGA
>NW_028315840.1:127500-130000 GCF_039701765.1 Tetranychus urticae
CCTGCTAGATGTGCTTGCACATTTTAGTGGAAGAAGATGGATTCTAAAGAGTTTTCTGCAGAATCATCTTAATTCACGACATAAATCTCGATACCTCGTTAAAGTTAACATCCACTTGCTGGTTGTTAGCTGAGGATATCGTATTTATAGCTGCAAAAACAACTTGTTTAGCATTTTACTTTGCTAAAACATCAAGTTACCTGGTTGATCCTGCCAGTAGTCATATGCTTGTCTCAAAGATTAAGCCATGCATGTCTAAGTACATACTGTTTATAAAGTGAAACCGCGAATGGCTCATTAAATCAGTTACGGTTCCTCGGATATTCTTTTTTACATGGATAACTGTGGTAATTCTAGAGCTAATACATGAACAAGTGTTCCAACCTCAGCTTGCTGACGGAAGGATCGCATTTATTAGTACAAGACCAATGATTCTTATTCACCTAGAACCCTGTTCAGTGATTTCGGTCGCTGTCTAAGGACTAGCAGTGGGGATCTTAGCAACTTCGGTTGCATTTCTTGTGATGACTCTGAATAACTGAGCAAATCGTATGGCCTCTGAGCCGACGATGTATCCCTCAAGCAACTGCCTTATCAACTGTCGATGGTAGGTTATGCGCCTACCATGGTTGTAACGGGTAACGGGGAATTAGGGTTCGATTCCGGAGAGGGAGCCTGAGAAACGGCTACCACATCTAAGGAAGGCAGCAGGCGCGCAAATTACACAATCCCAGTACGGGGATGTAGTGACGAAAAATAACAATACGGGACTCTATTGAGGCCCCGTAATTGGAATGAGTACAATTTAAATCCTTTAACGAGGATCTATTGGAGGGCAAGTCTGGTGCCAGCAGCCGCGGTAATTCCAGCTCCAATAGCGTATATTAAAGTTGCTGCGGTTAAAAAGCTCGTAGTTGGATTTCAGTCGAACCTATGGGGTCCACTGATTAAAGGGTTAGATGGTGATGTTAGGTTTCTTGCTTGTGTCTACGGATGCTTGCTTGAACCTTCATTCCTCTTTCCTGGTGGTTACATTCATAGTGTTTAGACAGAAAATTGCTCGATATTTGCTATCAATGCTCTTTACCGAGTGTTGATTCAAGCGATCGAGACTTTTACCTTGAAAAAATCAGAGTGCTCAAAGCAGGCGTCCAAAACCTCGAAAGAGGTGCCTAAAAACGGTATGGTCAACCATCTATATGATGCGTACCACTACCTTAACTTGAATGATCTTGCATGGAATAATGGAATAGGACCTTGGTTCTATTTTGTTGGTCTTAAGAATCCAAGGTAATGATTAAGAGGGACAGACGGGGGCATTTGTATTGCGGCGCTAGAGGTGAAATTCTTGGACCGTCGCAAGACAAACTACAGCGAAAGCATTTGCCAAGAATGTTTTCATTAATCAAGAACGAAAGTTAGAGGTTCGAAGGCGATCAGATACCGCCCTAGTTCTAACCATAAACGATGCCAACCAGCGATCATTCTGAGTAACTAATTTCATGACTCGAATGGAAGCTTCCGGGAAACCAAAGTTTTTGGGTTCCGGGGGAAGTATGGTTGCAAAGCTGAAACTTAAAGGAATTGACGGAAGGGCACCACCAGGAGTGGAGCTTGCGGCTTAATTTGACTCAACACGGGAAAACTCACCCGGCCCGGACACTGAGAGGATTGACAGATTGAGAGCTCTTTCTTGATTCAGTGGGTGGTGGTGCATGGCCGTTCTTAGTTGGTGGAGTGATTTGTCTGGTTAATTCCGATAACGAACGAGACTCTAGCCTACTAAATAGACTTGCAGTTTACACTGCAGTACTCCCCCTTAGTCAACCTGTGGGTGGTAGTATCTCTTGATGGTTTCGGCTGTTGAGGGCTCTGCTGCTATTAGCCTACAGAATTGGCTAGGGTAAGGATGCTGTAGCACTGTAAGGACTTCTTAGAGGGACAAGCGGCGCTCGCAGCCGCACGAAACAGAGCAATAACAGGTCTGTGATGCCCTTAGATGTCCGGGGCCGCACGCGTGCTACACTGAAGTGGTCATCGTGCATACTGTTTCCTGCTCCGAAAGGAGTGGGTAACCGCTTGAACCCATTTCGTGATGGGGATTGGGCATTGTAATTATTGCCCATGAACGAGGAATTCCCAGTAAGCGTGAGTCATTAGCTTGCGTTGATTACGTCCCTGCCCTTTGTACACACCGCCCGTCGCTACTACCGATTGAATGATTTAGTGAGGACTTCGGACTGGTCAATCCAGACCATTGGGAAACTAGTGGTCGGATTGTGCTGGAAAGATGTTCAAACTTGATCATTTAGAGGAAGTAAAAGTCGTAACAAGGTTTCCGTAGGTGAACCTGCGGAAGGATCATTAACGTATTACCCTCTTATTATAAGAGAAATACAACCTTCAAACAATCAAACACTCTGCATAGTGATATTGTAGATGCTAATATGGTGAATGCAATTGAATTGTATTTGCATTAGAGTCGCAATTGTGAATGTTT
>NW_028315840.1:137500-140000 GCF_039701765.1 Tetranychus urticae
ATTTATTAGTACAAGACCAATGATTCTTATTCACCTAGAACCCTGTTCAGTGATTTCGGTCGCTGTCTAAGGACTAGCAGTGGGGATCTTAGCAACTTCGGTTGCATTTCTTGTGATGACTCTGAATAACTGAGCAAATCGTATGGCCTCTGAGCCGACGATGTATCCCTCAAGCAACTGCCTTATCAACTGTCGATGGTAGGTTATGCGCCTACCATGGTTGTAACGGGTAACGGGGAATTAGGGTTCGATTCCGGAGAGGGAGCCTGAGAAACGGCTACCACATCTAAGGAAGGCAGCAGGCGCGCAAATTACACAATCCCAGTACGGGGATGTAGTGACGAAAAATAACAATACGGGACTCTATTGAGGCCCCGTAATTGGAATGAGTACAATTTAAATCCTTTAACGAGGATCTATTGGAGGGCAAGTCTGGTGCCAGCAGCCGCGGTAATTCCAGCTCCAATAGCGTATATTAAAGTTGCTGCGGTTAAAAAGCTCGTAGTTGGATTTCAGTCGAACCTATGGGGTCCACTGATTAAAGGGTTAGATGGTGATGTTAGGTTTCTTGCTTGTGTCTACGGATGCTTGCTTGAACCTTCATTCCTCTTTCCTGGTGGTTACATTCATAGTGTTTAGACAGAAAATTGCTCGATATTTGCTATCAATGCTCTTTACCGAGTGTTGATTCAAGCGATCGAGACTTTTACCTTGAAAAAATCAGAGTGCTCAAAGCAGGCGTCCAAAACCTCGAAAGAGGTGCCTAAAAACGGTATGGTCAACCATCTATATGATGCGTACCACTACCTTAACTTGAATGATCTTGCATGGAATAATGGAATAGGACCTTGGTTCTATTTTGTTGGTCTTAAGAATCCAAGGTAATGATTAAGAGGGACAGACGGGGGCATTTGTATTGCGGCGCTAGAGGTGAAATTCTTGGACCGTCGCAAGACAAACTACAGCGAAAGCATTTGCCAAGAATGTTTTCATTAATCAAGAACGAAAGTTAGAGGTTCGAAGGCGATCAGATACCGCCCTAGTTCTAACCATAAACGATGCCAACCAGCGATCATTCTGAGTAACTAATTTCATGACTCGAATGGAAGCTTCCGGGAAACCAAAGTTTTTGGGTTCCGGGGGAAGTATGGTTGCAAAGCTGAAACTTAAAGGAATTGACGGAAGGGCACCACCAGGAGTGGAGCTTGCGGCTTAATTTGACTCAACACGGGAAAACTCACCCGGCCCGGACACTGAGAGGATTGACAGATTGAGAGCTCTTTCTTGATTCAGTGGGTGGTGGTGCATGGCCGTTCTTAGTTGGTGGAGTGATTTGTCTGGTTAATTCCGATAACGAACGAGACTCTAGCCTACTAAATAGACTTGCAGTTTACACTGCAGTACTCCCCCTTAGTCAACCTGTGGGTGGTAGTATCTCTTGATGGTTTCGGCTGTTGAGGGCTCTGCTGCTATTAGCCTACAGAATTGGCTAGGGTAAGGATGCTGTAGCACTGTAAGGACTTCTTAGAGGGACAAGCGGCGCTCGCAGCCGCACGAAACAGAGCAATAACAGGTCTGTGATGCCCTTAGATGTCCGGGGCCGCACGCGTGCTACACTGAAGTGGTCATCGTGCATACTGTTTCCTGCTCCGAAAGGAGTGGGTAACCGCTTGAACCCATTTCGTGATGGGGATTGGGCATTGTAATTATTGCCCATGAACGAGGAATTCCCAGTAAGCGTGAGTCATTAGCTTGCGTTGATTACGTCCCTGCCCTTTGTACACACCGCCCGTCGCTACTACCGATTGAATGATTTAGTGAGGACTTCGGACTGGTCAATCCAGACCATTGGGAAACTAGTGGTCGGATTGTGCTGGAAAGATGTTCAAACTTGATCATTTAGAGGAAGTAAAAGTCGTAACAAGGTTTCCGTAGGTGAACCTGCGGAAGGATCATTAACGTATTACCCTCTTATTATAAGAGAAATACAACCTTCAAACAATCAAACACTCTGCATAGTGATATTGTAGATGCTAATATGGTGAATGCAATTGAATTGTATTTGCATTAGAGTCGCAATTGTGAATGTTTATTGCAAACATTTAGCCATTGCAACATGATTCTAATTTGCATTACATTCGTTCATTCATACATCCATCTTTCATTATCCAATGCAACAAAGAGTGAGGGTTATCTAACGATAGCCATAATTTCTTTTGCAAAACAATTGTAGTTTATAATGAAAAGCCTGTCTTGCTACATACTTGGTACCTGATCAAGTCTTCAGCTTATGCTGACGGCAAGGTTTAAAGAAGGAAGTTTTACACTTCTTCGCCTAACTAAGTAAAGACAACTATGGTTTTTATAAACTGCATACAATTGTTTTCAAACCCTCTCAATGCAGATTTAGGATACTTATTAAAAGTCCCACGGTGGCAAAGATACATCTTCAAGCGGTGGATCACTCGAATTACCAATCGATGAAGAACGTAGCTAGCTA
>NW_028315840.1:147500-150000 GCF_039701765.1 Tetranychus urticae
TAAAAAGCTCGTAGTTGGATTTCAGTCGAACCTATGGGGTCCACTGATTAAAGGGTTAGATGGTGATGTTAGGTTTCTTGCTTGTGTCTACGGATGCTTGCTTGAACCTTCATTCCTCTTTCCTGGTGGTTACATTCATAGTGTTTAGACAGAAAATTGCTCGATATTTGCTATCAATGCTCTTTACCGAGTGTTGATTCAAGCGATCGAGACTTTTACCTTGAAAAAATCAGAGTGCTCAAAGCAGGCGTCCAAAACCTCGAAAGAGGTGCCTAAAAACGGTATGGTCAACCATCTATATGATGCGTACCACTACCTTAACTTGAATGATCTTGCATGGAATAATGGAATAGGACCTTGGTTCTATTTTGTTGGTCTTAAGAATCCAAGGTAATGATTAAGAGGGACAGACGGGGGCATTTGTATTGCGGCGCTAGAGGTGAAATTCTTGGACCGTCGCAAGACAAACTACAGCGAAAGCATTTGCCAAGAATGTTTTCATTAATCAAGAACGAAAGTTAGAGGTTCGAAGGCGATCAGATACCGCCCTAGTTCTAACCATAAACGATGCCAACCAGCGATCATTCTGAGTAACTAATTTCATGACTCGAATGGAAGCTTCCGGGAAACCAAAGTTTTTGGGTTCCGGGGGAAGTATGGTTGCAAAGCTGAAACTTAAAGGAATTGACGGAAGGGCACCACCAGGAGTGGAGCTTGCGGCTTAATTTGACTCAACACGGGAAAACTCACCCGGCCCGGACACTGAGAGGATTGACAGATTGAGAGCTCTTTCTTGATTCAGTGGGTGGTGGTGCATGGCCGTTCTTAGTTGGTGGAGTGATTTGTCTGGTTAATTCCGATAACGAACGAGACTCTAGCCTACTAAATAGACTTGCAGTTTACACTGCAGTACTCCCCCTTAGTCAACCTGTGGGTGGTAGTATCTCTTGATGGTTTCGGCTGTTGAGGGCTCTGCTGCTATTAGCCTACAGAATTGGCTAGGGTAAGGATGCTGTAGCACTGTAAGGACTTCTTAGAGGGACAAGCGGCGCTCGCAGCCGCACGAAACAGAGCAATAACAGGTCTGTGATGCCCTTAGATGTCCGGGGCCGCACGCGTGCTACACTGAAGTGGTCATCGTGCATACTGTTTCCTGCTCCGAAAGGAGTGGGTAACCGCTTGAACCCATTTCGTGATGGGGATTGGGCATTGTAATTATTGCCCATGAACGAGGAATTCCCAGTAAGCGTGAGTCATTAGCTTGCGTTGATTACGTCCCTGCCCTTTGTACACACCGCCCGTCGCTACTACCGATTGAATGATTTAGTGAGGACTTCGGACTGGTCAATCCAGACCATTGGGAAACTAGTGGTCGGATTGTGCTGGAAAGATGTTCAAACTTGATCATTTAGAGGAAGTAAAAGTCGTAACAAGGTTTCCGTAGGTGAACCTGCGGAAGGATCATTAACGTATTACCCTCTTATTATAAGAGAAATACAACCTTCAAACAATCAAACACTCTGCATAGTGATATTGTAGATGCTAATATGGTGAATGCAATTGAATTGTATTTGCATTAGAGTCGCAATTGTGAATGTTTATTGCAAACATTTAGCCATTGCAACATGATTCTAATTTGCATTACATTCGTTCATTCATACATCCATCTTTCATTATCCAATGCAACAAAGAGTGAGGGTTATCTAACGATAGCCATAATTTCTTTTGCAAAACAATTGTAGTTTATAATGAAAAGCCTGTCTTGCTACATACTTGGTACCTGATCAAGTCTTCAGCTTATGCTGACGGCAAGGTTTAAAGAAGGAAGTTTTACACTTCTTCGCCTAACTAAGTAAAGACAACTATGGTTTTTATAAACTGCATACAATTGTTTTCAAACCCTCTCAATGCAGATTTAGGATACTTATTAAAAGTCCCACGGTGGCAAAGATACATCTTCAAGCGGTGGATCACTCGAATTACCAATCGATGAAGAACGTAGCTAGCTACGATAATCGGTGCGAATTGCAGGACACGCCGAGCACTTGAGCTTCCAACGCACATTGCGGCTTTCGGGTCTTTTCCGAGGTCACATCTGTCTGAGAGTTGAGATGTAAAATAATCAACAAAACACTTGCATACTACCATATATGCATTGTTTTGAGAGGATTGTATATTTATATGCATGAATCTTGATGTTTTATTCCTTTTCTTAATTGCAATTCGTTGCAATTTAGTAAGGAGAATCTCAAATCTACTTGTTTCACATGATAAATTTTGTGTACAATGCATATTTCATCTCTGCAAGCAGTATATATGAATAGATACTAGCATGAGATTCTAAGGTTAGTCGCCTATCTGACGACGCTAAAGTCGTATTGCAGATAACTATGGTGATCAACTAACCTGTTAACTGATGAATCTTCTTGCACTTGTATAAATCGTACAAATAGTAGCTATTTCATTCTGTTAAAGCAGACCTAAGAAGTAATGCAAAGGC
>NW_028315840.1:155000-160000 GCF_039701765.1 Tetranychus urticae
TGAATTACATGTTAAATTTTTTTGCATACCCCTGGAAAAATCCGAACTTTAACTTTTTCCATTGAATTACATGTTAAATTTTTTTGCATACCCCTGGAAAAAACCGAACTTTAACTTTTTCCATTGAATTACATGTTAAATTTTTTTGCATACCCCTGGAAAAATCCGAACTTTAACTTTTTCCATTGAATTACATGTTAAATGGTGTAAAATGGAAAAAAGAGCTGTTTTGGTGATTTTAGCGAGGTTTTAGCTAGTTAACCTTGTTTTGATTTAAAACTGAAAAATTTTTGCATACCCCTGGAAAAAACCGAACTTTAACTTTTTCCATTGAATTACATGTTAAATTTTTTGCATACCCCTGGATTTTCGATGATGACTCATTATAACGGAAGAACGAGGTCGATTCACGGTACCAAATCTTTTGGACATTATCAGCATTAGGTCAACTAATGATTGCGTAATTTTGATCGAGTTCGTGCTGTTGGTACCAGAGGAAATCGCCTTTAATGGTTGAGCCCATAAAAGCAATGAGAATGTTCGAATTGGCGCGATTTTAGGCCACTTGCATTTAGTAATTTAGGTCATTAATAAGCGCATGCGATAGTCGGCACTACTGGGATATTACCCCGAAAAACATGATCGCGATTGACCTTATGGTTCAAAAGTTATTGGGTGTCAAAAATAGACACGGACTTAGTCTAATTTTCAGAAAAAGAGGTTTTAGATCACAACCAGATTTATTGTGTTATATGTGGTGAGTGTAGTTGCTGAATTGAGAGAAGCAACCATCAGTAGTTGATGGGGAGGTAAGTGATTGTCTACGGTTATGGATAAGTCAATGCATCAAGCAGTGGTATGGTCCAGACTGTAGCTGTTCACGCATCTATTCCTGTTATTCTGTTGATGTTTGGTGGTTGAAGAGACGGGCCTGAATGGGTTTGGATCGTCAATCATCTTATCACCACACACTATTATACAAAGGTAGAGTACCTGCAAGACCTAAGGTCTTCCTTGGTACGACTGACAATATCTATGAGAGTTGGGCTTTAATGCTATCAGACTTCATATCTTGCATATATGTTCAAACTAGTCACTCAACAGAGTGAGCAGTATTAGTATTGAGCTCTGCTTGTGCAAAGCAGACCGCAGATTGATCCAAGAAATTGGTATCAAGCGGTTATAATACTATGCTGTTTAGTTGACTTGCAAACGTACCCAGCAATGGTTACTCCTGCTAGATGTGCTTGCACATTTTAGTGGAAGAAGATGGATTCTAAAGAGTTTTCTGCAGAATCATCTTAATGCACGACATAAATCTCGATACCTCGTTAAAGTTAACATCCACTTGCTGGTTGTTAGCTGAGGATATCGTATTTATAGCTGCAAAAACAACTTGTTTAGCATTTTACTTTGCTAAAACATCAAGTTACCTGGTTGATCCTGCCAGTAGTCATATGCTTGTCTCAAAGATTAAGCCATGCATGTCTAAGTACATACTGTTTATAAAGTGAAACCGCGAATGGCTCATTAAATCAGTTACGGTTCCTCGGATATTCTTTTTTACATGGATAACTGTGGTAATTCTAGAGCTAATACATGAACAAGTGTTCCAACCTCAGCTTGCTGACGGAAGGATCGCATTTATTAGTACAAGACCAATGATTCTTATTCACCTAGAACCCTGTTCAGTGATTTCGGTCGCTGTCTAAGGACTAGCAGTGGGGATCTTAGCAACTTCGGTTGCATTTCTTGTGATGACTCTGAATAACTGAGCAAATCGTATGGCCTCTGAGCCGACGATGTATCCCTCAAGCAACTGCCTTATCAACTGTCGATGGTAGGTTATGCGCCTACCATGGTTGTAACGGGTAACGGGGAATTAGGGTTCGATTCCGGAGAGGGAGCCTGAGAAACGGCTACCACATCTAAGGAAGGCAGCAGGCGCGCAAATTACACAATCCCAGTACGGGGATGTAGTGACGAAAAATAACAATACGGGACTCTATTGAGGCCCCGTAATTGGAATGAGTACAATTTAAATCCTTTAACGAGGATCTATTGGAGGGCAAGTCTGGTGCCAGCAGCCGCGGTAATTCCAGCTCCAATAGCGTATATTAAAGTTGCTGCGGTTAAAAAGCTCGTAGTTGGATTTCAGTCGAACCTATGGGGTCCACTGATTAAAGGGTTAGATGGTGATGTTAGGTTTCTTGCTTGTGTCTACGGATGCTTGCTTGAACCTTCATTCCTCTTTCCTGGTGGTTACATTCATAGTGTTTAGACAGAAAATTGCTCGATATTTGCTATCAATGCTCTTTACCGAGTGTTGATTCAAGCGATCGAGACTTTTACCTTGAAAAAATCAGAGTGCTCAAAGCAGGCGTCCAAAACCTCGAAAGAGGTGCCTAAAAACGGTATGGTCAACCATCTATATGATGCGTACCACTACCTTAACTTGAATGATCTTGCATGGAATAATGGAATAGGACCTTGGTTCTATTTTGTTGGTCTTAAGAATCCAAGGTAATGATTAAGAGGGACAGACGGGGGCATTTGTATTGCGGCGCTAGAGGTGAAATTCTTGGACCGTCGCAAGACAAACTACAGCGAAAGCATTTGCCAAGAATGTTTTCATTAATCAAGAACGAAAGTTAGAGGTTCGAAGGCGATCAGATACCGCCCTAGTTCTAACCATAAACGATGCCAACCAGCGATCATTCTGAGTAACTAATTTCATGACTCGAATGGAAGCTTCCGGGAAACCAAAGTTTTTGGGTTCCGGGGGAAGTATGGTTGCAAAGCTGAAACTTAAAGGAATTGACGGAAGGGCACCACCAGGAGTGGAGCTTGCGGCTTAATTTGACTCAACACGGGAAAACTCACCCGGCCCGGACACTGAGAGGATTGACAGATTGAGAGCTCTTTCTTGATTCAGTGGGTGGTGGTGCATGGCCGTTCTTAGTTGGTGGAGTGATTTGTCTGGTTAATTCCGATAACGAACGAGACTCTAGCCTACTAAATAGACTTGCAGTTTACACTGCAGTACTCCCCCTTAGTCAACCTGTGGGTGGTAGTATCTCTTGATGGTTTCGGCTGTTGAGGGCTCTGCTGCTATTAGCCTACAGAATTGGCTAGGGTAAGGATGCTGTAGCACTGTAAGGACTTCTTAGAGGGACAAGCGGCGCTCGCAGCCGCACGAAACAGAGCAATAACAGGTCTGTGATGCCCTTAGATGTCCGGGGCCGCACGCGTGCTACACTGAAGTGGTCATCGTGCATACTGTTTCCTGCTCCGAAAGGAGTGGGTAACCGCTTGAACCCATTTCGTGATGGGGATTGGGCATTGTAATTATTGCCCATGAACGAGGAATTCCCAGTAAGCGTGAGTCATTAGCTTGCGTTGATTACGTCCCTGCCCTTTGTACACACCGCCCGTCGCTACTACCGATTGAATGATTTAGTGAGGACTTCGGACTGGTCAATCCAGACCATTGGGAAACTAGTGGTCGGATTGTGCTGGAAAGATGTTCAAACTTGATCATTTAGAGGAAGTAAAAGTCGTAACAAGGTTTCCGTAGGTGAACCTGCGGAAGGATCATTAACGTATTACCCTCTTATTATAAGAGAAATACAACCTTCAAACAATCAAACACTCTGCATAGTGATATTGTAGATGCTAATATGGTGAATGCAATTGAATTGTATTTGCATTAGAGTCGCAATTGTGAATGTTTATTGCAAACATTTAGCCATTGCAACATGATTCTAATTTGCATTACATTCGTTCATTCATACATCCATCTTTCATTATCCAATGCAACAAAGAGTGAGGGTTATCTAACGATAGCCATAATTTCTTTTGCAAAACAATTGTAGTTTATAATGAAAAGCCTGTCTTGCTACATACTTGGTACCTGATCAAGTCTTCAGCTTATGCTGACGGCAAGGTTTAAAGAAGGAAGTTTTACACTTCTTCGCCTAACTAAGTAAAGACAACTATGGTTTTTATAAACTGCATACAATTGTTTTCAAACCCTCTCAATGCAGATTTAGGATACTTATTAAAAGTCCCACGGTGGCAAAGATACATCTTCAAGCGGTGGATCACTCGAATTACCAATCGATGAAGAACGTAGCTAGCTACGATAATCGGTGCGAATTGCAGGACACGCCGAGCACTTGAGCTTCCAACGCACATTGCGGCTTTCGGGTCTTTTCCGAGGTCACATCTGTCTGAGAGTTGAGATGTAAAATAATCAACAAAACACTTGCATACTACCATATATGCATATTTTTGAGAGGATTGTATATTTATATGCATGAATCTTGATGTTTTATTCCTTTTCTTAATTGCAATTCGTTGCAATTTAGTAAGGAGAATCTCAAATCTACTTGTTTCACATGATAAATTTTGTGTACAATGCATATTTCATCTCTGCAAGCAGTATATATGAATAGATACTAGCATGAGATTCTAAGGTTAGTCGCCTATCTGACGACGCTAAAGTCGTATTGCAGATAACTATGGTGATCAACTAACCTGTTAACTGATGAATCTTCTTGCACTTGTATAAATCGTACAAATAGTAGCTATTTCATTCTGTTAAAGCAGACCTAAGAAGTAATGCAAAGGCAAAATTTGTGCAAACATTAAAGTAGATTTACGTTGCTTGCTTGCAAACAACACAAATAAACATTAATCAACTTAATCAATATTTTTGATCTCAGATCAGGTGAGGTTACCCGCCGAATTTAAGCATATAATTCAGCGGAGGAAAAGAAATCAAATGAGATTCCCTGAGTAACGGCGAGTGAAAAGGGATGAGTCCGGCGCAAAGGTTTTCCATTGAAAGGTGGAAAGCGGTGCTGCGTAATGGTTAGAGTCACGATTATTTCAACTAAATCTGCAAGTCCCTCTGACAAGGGCCCTCTTCCCAGAGACGGTTCTAGGCCGGTGGCAGATCTTGGTTAATGGAATATCGATTACTGGCTTTAGTCGCG
>NW_028315840.1:165000-180000 GCF_039701765.1 Tetranychus urticae
CAGAGGAAATCGCCTTTAATGGTTGAGCCCATAAAAGCAATGAGAATGTTCGAATTGGCGCGATTTTAGGCCACTTGCGTTTAGTAATTTAGGTCATTAATAAGCGCATGCGATAGTCGGCACTACTGGGATATTACCCCGAAAAACATGATCGCGATTGACCTTATGGTTCAAAAGTTATTGGGTGTCAAAAATAGACACGGACTTAGTCTAATTTTCAGAAAAAGAGGTTTTAGATCACAACCAGATTTATTGTGTTATATGTGGTGAGTGTAGTTGCTGAATTGAGAGAAGCAACCATCAGTAGTTGATGGGGAGGTAAGTGATTGTCTACGGTTATGGATAAGTCAATGCATCAAGCAGTGGTATGGTCCAGACTGTAGCTGTTCACGCATCTATTCCTGTTATTCTGTTGATGTTTGGTGGTTGAAGAGACGGGCCTGAATGGGTTTGGATCGTCAATCATCTTATCACCACACACTATTATACAAAGGTAGAGTACCTGCAAGACCTAAGGTCTTCCTTGGTACGACTGACAATATCTATGAGAGTTGGGCTTTAATGCTATCAGACTTCATATCTTGCATATATGTTCAAACTAGTCACTCAACAGAGTGAGCAGTATTAGTATTGAGCTCTGCTTGTGCAAAGCAGACCGCAGATTGATCCAAGAAATTGGTATCAAGCGGTTATAATACTATGCTGTTTAGTTGACTTGCAAACGTACCCAGCAATGGTTACTCCTGCTAGATGTGCTTGCACATTTTAGTGGAAGAAGATGGATTCTAAAGAGTTTTCTGCAGAATCATCTTAATGCACGACATAAATCTCGATACCTCGTTAAAGTTAACATCCACTTGCTGGTTGTTAGCTGAGGATATCGTATTTATAGCTGCAAAAACAACTTGTTTAGCATTTTACTTTGCTAAAACATCAAGTTACCTGGTTGATCCTGCCAGTAGTCATATGCTTGTCTCAAAGATTAAGCCATGCATGTCTAAGTACATACTGTTTATAAAGTGAAACCGCGAATGGCTCATTAAATCAGTTACGGTTCCTCGGATATTCTTTTTTACATGGATAACTGTGGTAATTCTAGAGCTAATACATGAACAAGTGTTCCAACCTCAGCTTGCTGACGGAAGGATCGCATTTATTAGTACAAGACCAATGATTCTTATTCACCTAGAACCCTGTTCAGTGATTTCGGTCGCTGTCTAAGGACTAGCAGTGGGGATCTTAGCAACTTCGGTTGCATTTCTTGTGATGACTCTGAATAACTGAGCAAATCGTATGGCCTCTGAGCCGACGATGTATCCCTCAAGCAACTGCCTTATCAACTGTCGATGGTAGGTTATGCGCCTACCATGGTTGTAACGGGTAACGGGGAATTAGGGTTCGATTCCGGAGAGGGAGCCTGAGAAACGGCTACCACATCTAAGGAAGGCAGCAGGCGCGCAAATTACACAATCCCAGTACGGGGATGTAGTGACGAAAAATAACAATACGGGACTCTATTGAGGCCCCGTAATTGGAATGAGTACAATTTAAATCCTTTAACGAGGATCTATTGGAGGGCAAGTCTGGTGCCAGCAGCCGCGGTAATTCCAGCTCCAATAGCGTATATTAAAGTTGCTGCGGTTAAAAAGCTCGTAGTTGGATTTCAGTCGAACCTATGGGGTCCACTGATTAAAGGGTTAGATGGTGATGTTAGGTTTCTTGCTTGTGTCTACGGATGCTTGCTTGAACCTTCATTCCTCTTTCCTGGTGGTTACATTCATAGTGTTTAGACAGAAAATTGCTCGATATTTGCTATCAATGCTCTTTACCGAGTGTTGATTCAAGCGATCGAGACTTTTACCTTGAAAAAATCAGAGTGCTCAAAGCAGGCGTCCAAAACCTCGAAAGAGGTGCCTAAAAACGGTATGGTCAACCATCTATATGATGCGTACCACTACCTTAACTTGAATGATCTTGCATGGAATAATGGAATAGGACCTTGGTTCTATTTTGTTGGTCTTAAGAATCCAAGGTAATGATTAAGAGGGACAGACGGGGGCATTTGTATTGCGGCGCTAGAGGTGAAATTCTTGGACCGTCGCAAGACAAACTACAGCGAAAGCATTTGCCAAGAATGTTTTCATTAATCAAGAACGAAAGTTAGAGGTTCGAAGGCGATCAGATACCGCCCTAGTTCTAACCATAAACGATGCCAACCAGCGATCATTCTGAGTAACTAATTTCATGACTCGAATGGAAGCTTCCGGGAAACCAAAGTTTTTGGGTTCCGGGGGAAGTATGGTTGCAAAGCTGAAACTTAAAGGAATTGACGGAAGGGCACCACCAGGAGTGGAGCTTGCGGCTTAATTTGACTCAACACGGGAAAACTCACCCGGCCCGGACACTGAGAGGATTGACAGATTGAGAGCTCTTTCTTGATTCAGTGGGTGGTGGTGCATGGCCGTTCTTAGTTGGTGGAGTGATTTGTCTGGTTAATTCCGATAACGAACGAGACTCTAGCCTACTAAATAGACTTGCAGTTTACACTGCAGTACTTCCCCTTAGTCAACCTGTGGGTGGTAGTATCTCTTGATGGTTTCGGCTGTTGAGGGCTCTGCTGCTATTAGCCTACAGAATTGGCTAGGGTAAGGATGCTGTAGCACTGTAAGGACTTCTTAGAGGGACAAGCGGCGCTCGCAGCCGCACGAAACAGAGCAATAACAGGTCTGTGATGCCCTTAGATGTCCGGGGCCGCACGCGTGCTACACTGAAGTGGTCATCGTGCATACTGTTTCCTGCTCCGAAAGGAGTGGGTAACCGCTTGAACCCATTTCGTGATGGGGATTGGGCATTGTAATTATTGCCCATGAACGAGGAATTCCCAGTAAGCGTGAGTCATTAGCTTGCGTTGATTACGTCCCTGCCCTTTGTACACACCGCCCGTCGCTACTACCGATTGAATGATTTAGTGAGGACTTCGGACTGGTCAATCCAGACCATTGGGAAACTAGTGGTCGGATTGTGCTGGAAAGATGTTCAAACTTGATCATTTAGAGGAAGTAAAAGTCGTAACAAGGTTTCCGTAGGTGAACCTGCGGAAGGATCATTAACGTATTACCCTCTTATTATAAGAGAAATACAACCTTCAAACAATCAAACACTCTGCATAGTGATATTGTAGATGCTAATATGGTGAATGCAATTGAATTGTATTTGCATTAGAGTCGCAATTGTGAATGTTTATTGCAAACATTTAGCCATTGCAACATGATTCTAATTTGCATTACATTCGTTCATTCATACATCCATCTTTCATTATCCAATGCAACAAAGAGTGAGGGTTATCTAACGATAGCCATAATTTCTTTTGCAAAACAATTGTAGTTTATAATGAAAAGCCTGTCTTGCTACATACTTGGTACCTGATCAAGTCTTCAGCTTATGCTGACGGCAAGGTTTAAAGAAGGAAGTTTTACACTTCTTCGCCTAACTAAGTAAAGACAACTATGGTTTTTATAAACTGCATACAATTGTTTTCAAACCCTCTCAATGCAGATTTAGGATACTTATTAAAAGTCCCACGGTGGCAAAGATACATCTTCAAGCGGTGGATCACTCGAATTACCAATCGATGAAGAACGTAGCTAGCTACGATAATCGGTGCGAATTGCAGGACACGCCGAGCACTTGAGCTTCCAACGCACATTGCGGCTTTCGGGTCTTTTCCGAGGTCACATCTGTCTGAGAGTTGAGATGTAAAATAATCAACAAAACACTTGCATACTACCATATATGCATTGTTTTGAGAGGATTGTATATTTATATGCATGAATCTTGATGTTTTATTCCTTTTCTTAATTGCAATTCGTTGCAATTTAGTAAGGAGAATCTCAAATCTACTTGTTTCACATGATAAATTTTGTGTACAATGCATATTTCATCTCTGCAAGCAGTATATATGAATAGATACTAGCATGAGATTCTAAGGTTAGTCGCCTATCTGACGACGCTAAAGTCGTATTGCAGATAACTATGGTGATCAACTAACCTGTTAACTGATGAATCTTCTTGCACTTGTATAAATCGTACAAATAGTAGCTATTTCATTCTGTTAAAGCAGACCTAAGAAGTAATGCAAAGGCAAAATTTGTGCAAACATTAAAGTAGATTTACGTTGCTTGCTTGCAAACAACACAAATAAACATTAATCAACTTAATCAATATTTTTGATCTCAGATCAGGTGAGGTTACCCGCCGAATTTAAGCATATAATTCAGCGGAGGAAAAGAAATCAAATGAGATTCCCTGAGTAACGGCGAGTGAAAAGGGATGAGTCCGGCGCAAAGGTTTTCCATTGAAAGGTGGAAAGCGGTGCTGCGTAATGGCTAGAGTCACGATTATTTCAACTAAATCTGCAAGTCCCTCTGACAAGGGCCCTCTTCCCAGAGACGGTTCTAGGCCGGTGGCAGATCTTGGTTAATGGAATATCGATTACTGGCTTTAGTCGCGGATAGAGTCAGATTGCTTGAGAGTGCAATCCAAATTAGGAGGTAAACTCCTCCTAAGACTAAATACGATGGTAATATCGATAGCAAACAAGTACCGTGAGGGAAAGTTGCAAAGTACTTTGAAGAGAGAGTTCAAAAGGACGTGAAACCGCTTGTAGAGAAACGGATAGAACCACGAAGTGTAGCTGAGAGGAGAACTCAGCTCCTCTTGTGTATTGTTGCCTTTTTCTATTCAGTGCTAAGAATGCTTTACAGCGTTCCAAGATCAGTAGGTTAAGGGGTAACTTTTAGCCTGCCCTTGGATCTTGGTATTGATAGGAGGAGTGCAATATGTGCATGAGGAGTGCATTTTCTCAACTCTCGTGCTCAAACCACGACCAATGTGAAGGAGAGTGCAAAACTCTTGTTCAAGTGATAACAGCAAGGTGTACTAAACACACACCTAATCAGCATTTAGTTTTCACAGCTACTAATATTCCTTGCGTTGTTAGACTTAGCCTGTGAGCTAGTGTTGGCAACTGTTACCACAGTCACATTGGAGATGAATCTCTGCTTATGCAGGGTCAACAATGCTTGTCATCTGCTCTGACGAATCCGACTAGTCTTTCGTTGATGATGTCTGTTTCTTCACCTGGTGTTGAAACAACTCATGGATTGGCTGGCTTTTGGTGGTTTGTTGGTAAAAGTGGCAAGCTTACGTTAACCTAGTGATTCTGTGGTCAGTAGATCGGTACTCTATCCGACCCGTCTTGAAACACGGACCAAGGAGTCTAACATGTATGCAAGCTGATCAGTCTTGTTTAGGCTTGAAAGGCGAATTGAAAGAAATTGATATGATGTATGCTTGTAAGAGTATACCGCAATATCAGCCCGTGATATATCCACTTTACCGAGATTTTCGCGGAGCACTAGTATATATGTTAGTACCCGAAAGATGGTGAACTAAGCCCGGACAAGATGAAGCCAGAGGAAACTCTGGTGGAGGTCTGTAGCGATTCTGACGTGCAAATCGATCGTCAGATCCGGGTTTAGGGGCGAAAGACTAATCGAACCGTCTAGTAGCTGGTTTCTGTTGTAATGAGCAATTGCTCTTTATTGTTTATTATTCTGGGATCCTTAGCCTTACGGCCAGGTATTGTTTTACAATTTTGGTTTGTTTGCTGATAGGTTAATTACATGATTTACTGATGGTGTGATTGGGTGAGGGGATTGAGGTGGTGATGGAATGATGTGGTGAGGTGGTGATTGAATGATGTGGTGAGGTGATGATGGAGTGATGTGGTGAGGTGATACAGTACTAGGATGGAAGGGTGGTAGGGTGATGGGGTAGGGGGGGATATGGTGATAGGGTGATGGGGTGATAGGGTGATTGGGTGATGGGGTGGTTAGGTGATTACATGATATACTTTTCTACTTTACATTGGTTTTTGCGTGATTAAGGGTATGGTGATTACATGATTACAGCACATTGTTCTGATTACAAGTGGAATTACAATTTTCGTGTTTTGTTTTTCGTATTTACATAAATGTTCGGTTGCCTCTAGGGCTTACATAAATATTTAAAACATATAATATAAAGATAAGATATATTTGCAGGATAAGAGATGTCTGCTTTGGTTATTCAGTCTATGTTTTCATTTCATAAAACAATTTTCAATGATTGTGGCAACTTGGGATGTTTCGGAACCAAATTAAGAATTTCGATTAAAAGTGGTATGACAAAGAGTTTTTAGACAGGGTAAGTTTTACTTTTTAATTGGCTGCGTCTTTTTCATTTGTTCCATTCTTTTATTGACTGATATTGCTGCTAAATCAATCGCTTCTTCTACATATAGAATGATTTCCAAGGCTTTTGGTGTTGCGTTTGTTTTACCTTTGGCATGTAAGATGGTATGATCATTATATTCCTCAACGGTTGAGGCAGGATATTCACAGTTCAGCGTTTTACACTTCCAGTACTTGTTTATCTTGAAGTCTTCTAAAAATTCCAGAAAGTTATCGCCTTTATCTTCAATTGCTTTCTTTTTCAGAGCTTTCTTTAGTTCAAACATTCTTTTTCGATATTTATCAGCTGTTGGCATGTTTGCTCCTATGGCTTGGATTAGTGCCGCATAATTTTCTTTTATTGTCTCTGGAGTGATATCTATCTTTGCGACGTTCTCATCGACTTTCTCGTTGCATTTGGCTGCCGAGACATGTTTGAAGATTATGTCGTAGGCGTTCGCTTCACTTGTTGGTCTTGTTTTGTGTGAGAGGGTTAGCCCTGTTCTTTTTCCTGAGATCTTGTCTTGTTGGGGTTCTTGATGAGGCTTGTGGTGTTTTGTTGATGTTGATGGTTGAGCTTCTTGAGCTGGTCTTTTCTTCGGAGGCACATTCGTTCGTGTAGTTGACGAGGCTTGAGCTGAAGGCTTTTTTGGGGTTTGCGGAGATTTCTTCGGGTCAGGGCGGTCCTGGGTTTTCTTTTTGATTGGTGTTGTTTTTGGACGATTAGGTGACTTTGTGATGGGGTGAGTTGGTGATGGGCTGATGGGTTGATACGGTGATTGGCTGATCGTTTGGTCTGATGAGATTGGATTTTCTTTAGTGGTGATTGTTTCCAGGTCCTTCTTCTTTGGTGTTTCCTCATTTCCACTTTTGGGCTTGTCAGATACTGACGAGGATCTGGTGCTATGATGGTTGCCCGGCAGTTTTGTGTCACCTTCGAGTTTTGACTGAGGTTGTTGTGGCTTGGTTTGTTTTTTAGTTGTGTTATCACTTTGCTTTCTATTGCCTTTACTTTTCTTAGATTTGTCTCGTTTACCCTTTGCCACCTCTTCTTTGTTTGAGTCGTTTTCTTTTTCTTTTTCTTTTAATTCTATAACTGCATTTCTTAGGGCCACAATGTTGGTTTGAAGGGCATGGATGGTTTCTTTGAGGGTCGCTTTCTCTTTGAGTGGTAGTTTGTAACAGTCGGATAGCTTATAGAAGTAATTTGGGTCTATATAGTGCCTAAGACGTAGTTTTACCTCTGCTCTGTCTTTAATTATCCCGTTGAGTGCCTCTATTTCGTCCTCGTCTAACTTCTGCATAGCTGATTCCCATTTGGCCTTTTCATTGGCGTTTACCCACACAAGGCTTGTTGAGTGTTCACTGTTCATATTGATATAAGGCTTGCACAATACACTTGCGTTAACTCTTGTGAGAATGCACTTATTTATGTTGTTCTGTTAGTGGGTTGTTGACTAAGGCTTGACAAGGTTTTATTGTTATTTTTGGTTCACAGTGGGTATTGTACACGATTTATAAAGGAACAGTTTAGTTGGTTATGTATTGGGGTACACTTGGAGTTTTGTAGTTATAAGTTATTATAAATAAGATTGTAAACAGGGAGAAGAGAAAAGAAATTAGGTTGAGTTAGAGAAAGCAGCAGTTTATGTTGGTGACAGGAAGTGTAATGAAGGCATTTCCTGGTAATGAAGGTTATTGTTACAAGGTTAACGTTGGGGGCGCCACTGTTACTTCCGTCTGGGTTCTGGACAATGCTGAGTGTATAAGTGATTGGGTGATGTGGTGATGCTGTGATGTTATGATGATTTGATCGGGTGATCCTGTGATTACGTGATCCATTGAGGAACCGTTTTGGATGGTTTTATTCATCTTCACTTTCTGATCGACTGGCACTTTCGCTTTCGCTTCCACTTTCGCTTCCACTCTTCGACTGTCTCCGCTTTTCAGGTTTTCGTGATGAGTCTGAATCTGAGTTTGAATTGGCACTCTCGTTCTCACTTTCACTTTTCCGTTTCTTCTTTTTATTCTTATTCTTCTTTGCCTTCTTTTTTCTATCTTCATTTCTTTGTTTTTGCCATCGGCTCTGCTGGTCGTACCATATTCTTTGCATCTGTTCTAATGTGAATTCATCAACGTATCTAGTTACAAATTCAGGCGGAATATCTTTGTGGTTGTTTTTGACATGTCGCTGTAGGTTGTGAGCTCCAGTTTCGACGTATGTACAGCCTGGTTCTGTTCTACACAGTCTGACCAGTTTTAACCCTGATGTCTCTGCTTTGATTTTCTTCGATGACTGTGATTCCCTCTTTACCGGGCGTTTCTCATCTTCTTCGTCTGATGACGGTTCTGCTTTGCTTCGTTTTTTGGCTTTTCTCGGGGATTCGTGATGATCGCTTTTCTTTCTCTTCCTTGTCTTTTCTTTATCTGCAGTCACCTTCTTTTTCGTTTCTTGTCCATGATTACGTTTTTTGCTGTCTTTCATTTTTTCATCTTCTTTATCTTTGTCTGCTTCATCGGTTATATTTCTTGAGTTTTCTTCATATAGTGAATTAGCAGAGTTATCATGATCTATGAAACTAAAGTCTTTGCTCGTCTCTTCAGATTGCTTTGCCATATTGTCACGTTTCTGATTAGGTGTTGTAGGTGGGCTATGCAGGTCAATTAGGGCTACCTTATCTGGGACTTTGAGGTTTATTTTATTCTTAAAGGTTTGAATTGAGGTTTTAATGGCGTTTTCCATAGTCTCTAACCTAAGGTTGACGACAGTTGGGTCTAGCGGATTATCTTCCTTCGGCTGCAGCGCTTCCATACTTTTGTTGAAATGTTTGTCAAAATAGGTTAGCATATACGTTGGGAGACATTTCCGAACCAAGAGATGTTTACCAGTATCATCATGTGACTCGAAGTCTGCTTTATCTTTTTCGTACTTTTCCATAATTGATAGGTCGAAGTCATGTTGCAGCATCCTGTCAATGCTGTTTTGACTGTCTGAGCTCACTCGGTCTTGGCTATTGTTCTTATCATCAGGTAGCGAAGAGTCAGCCAGTCCTCTTGTGGTTTTTTCCTCGGTTTCCTTGTTTTCGATGTTTGGTTCACTTTTTTCTGATTCACTTTTTTCTGATTCACTTTTTCCTGGTTCACTTTTCCCTGGTTCTTCGACCGGTTTAGTCACAATTTGTGGTGGACCAGCATGATAGATGTGATCATCCATATCAGCAGTTGATATTAACTTCGAATACGTGAACAGGTTTGGTGTAGTTGAATAGGGTTATTTTGGCACTTTGGGTGAACTCTTGATTGTTTTAGGTGAAGGTTTTAAGTAGATTAGTAGATTTTGGGTGGGTTGATGGTTAATTAAATAAATTAGGGTAACTTATATTTGTAATGTTGATGATGAGATGGTGTGAGAATGTGATACCGGCATTCACTTGATGTCTTTGGAGAAGAACGATATTCTTTTAGCGCATGCGTTTATCGATCATGTGACTGGTTGCTAAGTTACGACCGTTTTCTTTGTGCATTTAAATTCTTTCCTGATGTTTCGATATCTTGATAGGCTGAGAGGGTGATGGGGTGATCCTCTGGTATAGTGATTAGGTGATGGCTTGATGACTTGATGGTTTGATGTTGTGAGAGTCTGATTCATTGTTGTGTGTTGGCTGTGTTTTTGTTCTTTTCTTTTTGTAGTTGTGATTCTATTATTGCTTTTATTAGGCACTCTATCTTTTCTAGCTCGGATTCTGATTTAATTCGGTAGTTGGGTGATATCAGTTTCCTTGCTTCATCATCCAACATTTCATTTCTCATTCTGTCATACTCTGGACATTCTTGCATAAGGTGCTGTGGCGTTTGTGTTGCTTGGTTACATTGGCAGATATTTGTTTGGGATTTCTTGATCATGTGTAGGTAGTTAAGGAAAGGGCCTTTTCCAGTTAGCGTCCAGCAGATTTCTCGGTCTGGTATGGTGTCCAATGTTACTTTCTCAACATCCAAAATTTGTTTTATGTTGTTGGAGGCATTATCTATAACATATTTTTTCGTTTCTAATTTAGACCATTCCTTTATTTCTCTCTTGATGGTTGATTGTGGGATCGCTGAGTATATTAGGCCTTTTTTTATTTTTATCGCCTCTTTTGCTAAGGAGGTTATCTGACTGTAGAGTTCAAGATCGTCTGTTGTCCATTTTATTTTTATTTTTATTTGGCTTTGCTCTGCTTGTTTTATGAGGGATCGTAAATTGTTGAGCAGAGGGTTCGATCCTTTGTTACCGCTTAGTAATTGTGTTAAGGTTTTGCTTTTTGTGATGAAGTCGAGTGTGATTGTTTGATTGCTCTCTGGGGCTTGTTTCAGGATTTTTGGTCCCAGTTTATCTTTGACGAAAGTTATTGCTTCTATCATTGAGATCAGTTCGCTCTGTTGGGCGTCGCATAGTTGGTGTAATTTCATCTTTCTTTGTATCGTTGTGTTATCCTCTTTGATTATGATATATGCTGCTCCTGTGCCTTCATTGCTCGTACAACCTTTTATGTAGATTCTAAGGTTGTTTAGGTTGTATAGCGGGGTGGTTGCTTCTTCTCTTGTTATGTGTTGTATAACTATCGATGGATATTCCCAGGGAGCAAGTTTGGCGAAGCGGTACTCTTTCTTTTCAGTTTCAGCGGAGGTGGTTTTCAGTTTTAAGGGAGTTTGTAGATTGTTGATTAGCATGTGCTTATAGCTCATTGCCATTATCTTTTTATCAATCAGCTCTTCTTGTGCTATGAGAAGTAAATCTGCCAGGTTGGATTGGCTGTACGCACCAGTCATACGTATCATTATTTTTCTTTGATTTTCCCTTAGAAGCTTTATGGATGAATTGAGTTTTAGCGTTTGATACCAGATTTCACAGCCATATGTTAGCGTTGGTACGTAGACCATGTTATAGCAAAGTTTTCTAAGTCTGCTATTTACTCCCATTCCGCTCAGGCATAGGGATGTCATGACTCTGTGGATTGTTGTTGCTTTCATTAGAGCTTTCGTTAGATGTTCCTTCCAGGTGAGCTTCCTATCGATAGTTACGCCAAGGATTTTAATACTTTTTTGTTGTTTGATTGGTGTAGTATTTTTCTCGAGCAGGATGTCTTCTTTTATATTGCCCCTAAGCATCAGGAATTCCGTTTTTTCCAATGCGAAGCTCAGTTGATTCTTCTTCGCCCATTTTTGCGCTATTTTATATATTTCTTGTGTTTTCCTTTGGAGTTCTGCTTCATTCTTTGCCCCAAGCAGGAAAATGACATCGTCAGCATAGGCCTGTGTGTGTGTAAGGTTACTTGCTTCTTTTAATAGAGGATTTATTATTACATTCCACAGAGTTGGTGAAAGTGGGCTTCCCTGGACACATCCTTTTCTTGGGTAGTAGGTATATTCATGGTCTCCAAATATGATTTCGTATCTCCTGTTAATGAAATAATTTTCAAGTATTTTTGTGTATTGCTTCGGACAGTTCATTTGGTCTAGCTGTCTAATTGTTTCTTTCCATGGGAGGTTATCAAATGCGCCTGCTATGTCCAGAGCAAGAATTGCACAGTATTTGTACTTTTCTTTATATTGGTTTATTGAGTTGATTAGTAGGGAGAGTGCTGAGATTGTTGATTTTGTTGGGGTGAAGCCATGTTGGTTTGGATGGAGTATGCCATTGTTTATTATGTGATAGGAGATTCTCGTGTTGATTATTTTTTCAAGCCCTTTTGCCAGCATCGATAAAAGTCCAATTGGTCTATAATTTTTTGGGTTTGTTGGTGTGCCTTTCTTTTCTTTATGTATTGGAATTACCCATGAGCTTTTCCATTCATCCGGAAAGATTGCGAGATCTAAGCATTTCTGATAGATTGCTTTTAACACAGCTGGATTGCATAGCCTTATTTTTTCACAGATCTCTGAGTTAAATTTATCTTTGCCAGGAGCCTTTTTAGGGCTGATGTCCCTGAACAGTGAGTTTATTTCGGAGTCTGCTAGTTTGGGAGCGCTGGGTTCTTCTATAGTGGGCTGGTTATTCATGCAGTTTCTGCCGTTCGGGTTAATTCTGGTTGGTGATGGAGTCAGTAATCTGAAGGAGTGCGATGTTGTATGGTGGTGAGCGGGAGTGTTTCCTTGGTGGACTGGTGATGCCAAGATAGCGTGATCCGATGAGATTGTGAGGTGGTGATTGGGTGATTGCGTGATGGCGTGATCCAGTGATGGAGAGATAGTACTAGTTATTATGTCTGATTCGTTTGAGGTTTGTTGCTCTTCTAAGCCAAATAGAGCTTGCGCAAGTACTTTTGGCGCCATTTCCTCCTTTATTAGATTGCCTTCTTTGTCAACTAATTGTGTTGCCGACTGTTTTTTTGATATTGATCTTATTATATGTATGGCTGTCCATATTGAGTCTTCCGTTGTTCCTGTCATGAAGTCCTGCCACTTTTGGGTTTTGCTCTGTTGGACCGCTTCTCTTAATTTATTTGATAGTTCTTTCTTTTTGGCCACCAGCTGGTAGTATTTGTAAAGCCCGCAGTTTTTCATTGCTCTTCTGGTTGCTATGATTTCATTTGAGATCGACTCAGTTTCTTCATTCCACCACCATATGTGATTGTTTTTGTTTTGGTCTCTATTTTTTGCTGTTGGTTTCGGCGTGGCTTTTTTGATTGATTTCGTGGCGATCTCCGTTATCGTTTTGACTGCATTGTTAAGCTCGGTAGGTTTTGATATCGCATTTATAGAGTTTTCGCTAATGTTTTTTATCTCCATAAGTTCTTTTAGGTATTTGTCAAAAAGTGTCCAGTCGACTGTGCTTGTGTTAATTCTTCTTTGGAGTTTTTTCTTCTGATTTCTTGTAGCTTTAATGTTAATGGAGAAGCTTATGGTGGTGTGATCGGTCACAGCTATTTTGTTGGGCGAATTGACGTAATTCACTATTTTGTTCAGGACGCTGCTTGATGCCAGTGTTGCATCGATGACTGTGTAATGTATTCGTTCTTGTCTTTCCGTGATACAGGTTGGTGTGTTTTTGTATACAACAGATGTTAGTTGAGTATCTTGTAGCTTTTCAGTAATATCTTTCCCTCTTTTATTGATTCTAGGACTTCCCCAGAATGGACTTTCAGCATTGAGGTCACCTGCCAATATCCAGTTTTTGAATTTATACTTGATTACTTCGTTAAAAGGGTTATCTGGATCTTCAATGTGGTTGTGCTGGTCAAGATAGATTCCTGTTATGTGGAGTGTTTCGTTTTGGTCCAGAGGAAATTCTACTGTGATATGGTCATGGAGTGAATGGGTGGGAAGCAATTTCAGATTTGTCAATGTGGGTTTTTCTGCATTAAAAAGGATGATTGAGCGGATCATTTTTGAGTTGTCACTTGTGTAGAGTGCTTTAAAAGGAAGATGAATGCTGTATGGTAGATTTGAGGTTCGGTTTATCGGAGGTTCTGTTACTATTGCTATATCTGTGTTTTCTTGCAGCATTAGGTTTTGTAGTGCAGACATGGCTGTTGGACTTTTGTGTAGATTTGCTTGAATGATGTTTATACTTTTCGTTTGCGTGATTTCGGTTTGTTGGTGTTTCTTTGGATTGTTTCTATTGTCCATAATCAGTCTTTTTGATATCTAGGTCTTCATGTTCTTTGCGGATAGGGCACGTGTAGGATGTTGCTGAGTGGTTGGTTTGGAGTGTGGTTTTGAATTTTTCGTTCCTCAGGTTACAGTTTGCACATTTAGCTTGGGTTGGTTCTTTCTTTTTAGGACAGTCTTTTCCTTCATGTGCCTTATCGGCGCAGTGGTAGCAAATTGTGTCTTGTGTTGATTTACAGAATCTGAATGTGTGTCCAAATCTGCAGCATCTAAGGCATTGAGGGATGTTTCTATATATCTCAATTCTGTATCGATACCAATCGAAGGATAATCTTTCTTCTTGTATGAGTACTTTGAATATTTGGGGATCTAGCTCAATCACGGCATTTTCTTTTTGGTCGCTTGTTCTGTTCTTTAGTCTAAACTTGATGACTATTTTCTTTTCATAGGGATCTTCATTTGTTTCCATATTGTTTGTTTCTTGGGAGCTTGATGCAGGTGATGGTATGATGGGGTGATTTTGTGATGGGGTGATGTTGAGTCTATTTGTGATAGTGTTGAAGATGTGGTTTGTGTTTCTGATTCTGGATTCATAATTGACTATGATGTTTCTTTTTATTGATTCATCGGAGGTTCCTTTGGGGAGCCCTTTGATAATGATTTTTGGATTCTTTTTATCTGCAACTCTTGCTTCTAGGTCATTATTGATGGTGTGGATTTTCGCACAAGCATCCATTGCCTCTTGTTTGGTTTTAAAGGAGAACAGGACTTTATCATCAGCTGCTTTCCTAACATATGTTGGAATTATTTGGTGTTCAAGAGGATGTATTGTTGTTTTCACTATTCTTTCTGTTGGGACTTCACTGTTTTCTTTCTTCTGCTTAATGATTACCACGTGTTCTGGTTTTACATTGATTCTGGCAATATTTGGATTCGGTGGTTGGGCAGCAACTTGACTCCAGGACTTTTCTTTCACTATGGGTTGGTTGGCGACTTGCAGAAGGTGTTCAGAATGTCTCGTTTCAGCTTGAAGCTTCTCGTTCAGGAATTGATTTTCTTTCTCCAGGTGATTGTTTTTCTCAGTTTGAATTTGGAGCCTTAGCTCTTGGTTTTCTTGAATGAGGAGATTTATCAATGC
>NW_028315840.1:185000-190000 GCF_039701765.1 Tetranychus urticae
TGATCGCGATTGACCTTATGGTTCAAAAGTTATTGGGTGTCAAAAATAGACACGGACTTAGTCTAATTTTCAGAAAAAGAGGTTTTAGATCACAACCAGATTTATTGTGTTATATGTGGTGAGTGTAGTTGCTGAATTGAGAGAAGCAACCATCAGTAGTTGATGGGGAGGTAAGTGATTGTCTACGGTTATGGATAAGTCAATGCATCAAGCAGTGGTATGGTCCAGACTGTAGCTGTTCACGCATCTATTCCTGTTATTCTGTTGATGTTTGGTGGTTGAAGAGACGGGCCTGAATGGGTTTGGATCGTCAATCATCTTATCACCACACACTATTATACAAAGGTAGAGTACCTGCAAGACCTAAGGTCTTCCTTGGTACGACTGACAATATCTATGAGAGTTGGGCTTTAATGCTATCAGACTTCATATCTTGCATATATGTTCAAACTAGTCACTCAACAGAGTGAGCAGTATTAGTATTGAGCTCTGCTTGTGCAAAGCAGACCGCAGATTGATCCAAGAAATTGGTATCAAGCGGTTATAATACTATGCTGTTTAGTTGACTTGCAAACGTACCCAGCAATGGTTACTCCTGCTAGATGTGCTTGCACATTTTAGTGGAAGAAGATGGATTCTAAAGAGTTTTCTGCAGAATCATCTTAATGCACGACATAAATCTCGATACCTCGTTAAAGTTAACATCCACTTGCTGGTTGTTAGCTGAGGATATCGTATTTATAGCTGCAAAAACAACTTGTTTAGCATTTTACTTTGCTAAAACATCAAGTTACCTGGTTGATCCTGCCAGTAGTCATATGCTTGTCTCAAAGATTAAGCCATGCATGTCTAAGTACATACTGTTTATAAAGTGAAACCGCGAATGGCTCATTAAATCAGTTACGGTTCCTCGGATATTCTTTTTTACATGGATAACTGTGGTAATTCTAGAGCTAATACATGAACAAGTGTTCCAACCTCAGCTTGCTGACGGAAGGATCGCATTTATTAGTACAAGACCAATGATTCTTATTCACCTAGAACCCTGTTCAGTGATTTCGGTCGCTGTCTAAGGACTAGCAGTGGGGATCTTAGCAACTTCGGTTGCATTTCTTGTGATGACTCTGAATAACTGAGCAAATCGTATGGCCTCTGAGCCGACGATGTATCCCTCAAGCAACTGCCTTATCAACTGTCGATGGTAGGTTATGCGCCTACCATGGTTGTAACGGGTAACGGGGAATTAGGGTTCGATTCCGGAGAGGGAGCCTGAGAAACGGCTACCACATCTAAGGAAGGCAGCAGGCGCGCAAATTACACAATCCCAGTACGGGGATGTAGTGACGAAAAATAACAATACGGGACTCTATTGAGGCCCCGTAATTGGAATGAGTACAATTTAAATCCTTTAACGAGGATCTATTGGAGGGCAAGTCTGGTGCCAGCAGCCGCGGTAATTCCAGCTCCAATAGCGTATATTAAAGTTGCTGCGGTTAAAAAGCTCGTAGTTGGATTTCAGTCGAACCTATGGGGTCCACTGATTAAAGGGTTAGATGGTGATGTTAGGTTTCTTGCTTGTGTCTACGGATGCTTGCTTGAACCTTCATTCCTCTTTCCTGGTGGTTACATTCATAGTGTTTAGACAGAAAATTGCTCGATATTTGCTATCAATGCTCTTTACCGAGTGTTGATTCAAGCGATCGAGACTTTTACCTTGAAAAAATCAGAGTGCTCAAAGCAGGCGTCCAAAACCTCGAAAGAGGTGCCTAAAAACGGTATGGTCAACCATCTATATGATGCGTACCACTACCTTAACTTGAATGATCTTGCATGGAATAATGGAATAGGACCTTGGTTCTATTTTGTTGGTCTTAAGAATCCAAGGTAATGATTAAGAGGGACAGACGGGGGCATTTGTATTGCGGCGCTAGAGGTGAAATTCTTGGACCGTCGCAAGACAAACTACAGCGAAAGCATTTGCCAAGAATGTTTTCATTAATCAAGAACGAAAGTTAGAGGTTCGAAGGCGATCAGATACCGCCCTAGTTCTAACCATAAACGATGCCAACCAGCGATCATTCTGAGTAACTAATTTCATGACTCGAATGGAAGCTTCCGGGAAACCAAAGTTTTTGGGTTCCGGGGGAAGTATGGTTGCAAAGCTGAAACTTAAAGGAATTGACGGAAGGGCACCACCAGGAGTGGAGCTTGCGGCTTAATTTGACTCAACACGGGAAAACTCACCCGGCCCGGACACTGAGAGGATTGACAGATTGAGAGCTCTTTCTTGATTCAGTGGGTGGTGGTGCATGGCCGTTCTTAGTTGGTGGAGTGATTTGTCTGGTTAATTCCGATAACGAACGAGACTCTAGCCTACTAAATAGACTTGCAGTTTACACTGCAGTACTCCCCCTTAGTCAACCTGTGGGTGGTAGTATCTCTTGATGGTTTCGGCTGTTGAGGGCTCTGCTGCTATTAGCCTACAGAATTGGCTAGGGTAAGGATGCTGTAGCACTGTAAGGACTTCTTAGAGGGACAAGCGGCGCTCGCAGCCGCACGAAACAGAGCAATAACAGGTCTGTGATGCCCTTAGATGTCCGGGGCCGCACGCGTGCTACACTGAAGTGGTCATCGTGCATACTGTTTCCTGCTCCGAAAGGAGTGGGTAACCGCTTGAACCCATTTCGTGATGGGGATTGGGCATTGTAATTATTGCCCATGAACGAGGAATTCCCAGTAAGCGTGAGTCATTAGCTTGCGTTGATTACGTCCCTGCCCTTTGTACACACCGCCCGTCGCTACTACCGATTGAATGATTTAGTGAGGACTTCGGACTGGTCAATCCAGACCATTGGGAAACTAGTGGTCGGATTGTGCTGGAAAGATGTTCAAACTTGATCATTTAGAGGAAGTAAAAGTCGTAACAAGGTTTCCGTAGGTGAACCTGCGGAAGGATCATTAACGTATTACCCTCTTATTATAAGAGAAATACAACCTTCAAACAATCAAACACTCTGCATAGTGATATTGTAGATGCTAATATGGTGAATGCAATTGAATTGTATTTGCATTAGAGTCGCAATTGTGAATGTTTATTGCAAACATTTAGCCATTGCAACATGATTCTAATTTGCATTACATTCGTTCATTCATACATCCATCTTTCATTATCCAATGCAACAAAGAGTGAGGGTTATCTAACGATAGCCATAATTTCTTTTGCAAAACAATTGTAGTTTATAATGAAAAGCCTGTCTTGCTACATACTTGGTACCTGATCAAGTCTTCAGCTTATGCTGACGGCAAGGTTTAAAGAAGGAAGTTTTACACTTCTTCGCCTAACTAAGTAAAGACAACTATGGTTTTTATAAACTGCATACAATTGTTTTCAAACCCTCTCAATGCAGATTTAGGATACTTATTAAAAGTCCCACGGTGGCAAAGATACATCTTCAAGCGGTGGATCACTCGAATTACCAATCGATGAAGAACGTAGCTAGCTACGATAATCGGTGCGAATTGCAGGACACGCCGAGCACTTGAGCTTCCAACGCACATTGCGGCTTTCGGGTCTTTTCCGAGGTCACATCTGTCTGAGAGTTGAGATGTAAAATAATCAACAAAACACTTGCATACTACCATATATGCATTGTTTTGAGAGGATTGTATATTTATATGCATGAATCTTGATGTTTTATTCCTTTTCTTAATTGCAATTCGTTGCAATTTAGTAAGGAGAATCTCAAATCTACTTGTTTCACATGATAAATTTTGTGTACAATGCATATTTCATCTCTGCAAGCAGTATATATGAATAGATACTAGCATGAGATTCTAAGGTTAGTCGCCTATCTGACGACGCTAAAGTCGTATTGCAGATAACTATGGTGATCAACTAACCTGTTAACTGATGAATCTTCTTGCACTTGTATAAATCGTACAAATAGTAGCTATTTCATTCTGTTAAAGCAGACCTAAGAAGTAATGCAAAGGCAAAATTTGTGCAAACATTAAAGTAGATTTACGTTGCTTGCTTGCAAACAACACAAATAAACATTAATCAACTTAATCAATATTTTTGATCTCAGATCAGGTGAGGTTACCCGCCGAATTTAAGCATATAATTCAGCGGAGGAAAAGAAATCAAATGAGATTCCCTGAGTAACGGCGAGTGAAAAGGGATGAGTCCGGCGCAAAGGTTTTCCATTGAAAGGTGGAAAGCGGTGCTGCGTAATGGCTAGAGTCACGATTATTTCAACTAAATCTGCAAGTCCCTCTGACAAGGGCCCTCTTCCCAGAGACGGTTCTAGGCCGGTGGCAGATCTTGGTTAATGGAATATCGATTACTGGCTTTAGTCGCGGATAGAGTCAGATTGCTTGAGAGTGCAATCCAAATTAGGAGGTAAACTCCTCCTAAGACTAAATACGATGGTAATATCGATAGCAAACAAGTACCGTGAGGGAAAGTTGCAAAGTACTTTGAAGAGAGAGTTCAAAAGGACGTGAAACCGCTTGTAGAGAAACGGATAGAACCACGAAGTGTAGCTGAGAGGAGAACTCAGCTCCTCTTGTGTATTGTTGCCTTTTTCTATTCAGTGCTAAGAATGCTTTACAGCGTTCCAAGATCAGTAGGTTAAGGGGTAACTTTTAGCCTGCCCTTGGATCTTGGTATTGATAGGAGGAGTGCAATATGTGCATGAGGAGTGCATTTTCTCAACTCTCGTGCTCAAACCACGACCAATGTGAAGGAGAGTGCAAAACTCTTGTTCAAGTGATAACAGCAAGGTGTACTAAACACACACCTAATCAGCATTTAGTTTTCACAGCTACTAATATTCCTTGCGTTGTTAGACTTAGCCTGTGAGCTAGTGTTGGCAACTGTTACCACAGTCACATTGGAGATGAATCTCTGCTTATGCAGGGTCAACAATGCTTGTCATCTGCTCTGACGAATCCGACTAGTCTTTCGTTGATGATGTCTGTTTCTTCACCTGGTGTTG
>NW_028315840.1:195000-200000 GCF_039701765.1 Tetranychus urticae
GCTTGTGCAAAGCAGACCGCAGATTGATCCAAGAAATTGGTATCAAGCGGTTATAATACTATGCTGTTTAGTTGACTTGCAAACGTACCCAGCAATGGTTACTCCTGCTAGATGTGCTTGCACATTTTAGTGGAAGAAGATGGATTCTAAAGAGTTTTCTGCAGAATCATCTTAATGCACGACATAAATCTCGATACCTCGTTAAAGTTAACATCCACTTGCTGGTTGTTAGCTGAGGATATCGTATTTATAGCTGCAAAAACAACTTGTTTAGCATTTTACTTTGCTAAAACATCAAGTTACCTGGTTGATCCTGCCAGTAGTCATATGCTTGTCTCAAAGATTAAGCCATGCATGTCTAAGTACATACTGTTTATAAAGTGAAACCGCGAATGGCTCATTAAATCAGTTACGGTTCCTCGGATATTCTTTTTTACATGGATAACTGTGGTAATTCTAGAGCTAATACATGAACAAGTGTTCCAACCTCAGCTTGCTGACGGAAGGATCGCATTTATTAGTACAAGACCAATGATTCTTATTCACCTAGAACCCTGTTCAGTGATTTCGGTCGCTGTCTAAGGACTAGCAGTGGGGATCTTAGCAACTTCGGTTGCATTTCTTGTGATGACTCTGAATAACTGAGCAAATCGTATGGCCTCTGAGCCGACGATGTATCCCTCAAGCAACTGCCTTATCAACTGTCGATGGTAGGTTATGCGCCTACCATGGTTGTAACGGGTAACGGGGAATTAGGGTTCGATTCCGGAGAGGGAGCCTGAGAAACGGCTACCACATCTAAGGAAGGCAGCAGGCGCGCAAATTACACAATCCCAGTACGGGGATGTAGTGACGAAAAATAACAATACGGGACTCTATTGAGGCCCCGTAATTGGAATGAGTACAATTTAAATCCTTTAACGAGGATCTATTGGAGGGCAAGTCTGGTGCCAGCAGCCGCGGTAATTCCAGCTCCAATAGCGTATATTAAAGTTGCTGCGGTTAAAAAGCTCGTAGTTGGATTTCAGTCGAACCTATGGGGTCCACTGATTAAAGGGTTAGATGGTGATGTTAGGTTTCTTGCTTGTGTCTACGGATGCTTGCTTGAACCTTCATTCCTCTTTCCTGGTGGTTACATTCATAGTGTTTAGACAGAAAATTGCTCGATATTTGCTATCAATGCTCTTTACCGAGTGTTGATTCAAGCGATCGAGACTTTTACCTTGAAAAAATCAGAGTGCTCAAAGCAGGCGTCCAAAACCTCGAAAGAGGTGCCTAAAAACGGTATGGTCAACCATCTATATGATGCGTACCACTACCTTAACTTGAATGATCTTGCATGGAATAATGGAATAGGACCTTGGTTCTATTTTGTTGGTCTTAAGAATCCAAGGTAATGATTAAGAGGGACAGACGGGGGCATTTGTATTGCGGCGCTAGAGGTGAAATTCTTGGACCGTCGCAAGACAAACTACAGCGAAAGCATTTGCCAAGAATGTTTTCATTAATCAAGAACGAAAGTTAGAGGTTCGAAGGCGATCAGATACCGCCCTAGTTCTAACCATAAACGATGCCAACCAGCGATCATTCTGAGTAACTAATTTCATGACTCGAATGGAAGCTTCCGGGAAACCAAAGTTTTTGGGTTCCGGGGGAAGTATGGTTGCAAAGCTGAAACTTAAAGGAATTGACGGAAGGGCACCACCAGGAGTGGAGCTTGCGGCTTAATTTGACTCAACACGGGAAAACTCACCCGGCCCGGACACTGAGAGGATTGACAGATTGAGAGCTCTTTCTTGATTCAGTGGGTGGTGGTGCATGGCCGTTCTTAGTTGGTGGAGTGATTTGTCTGGTTAATTCCGATAACGAACGAGACTCTAGCCTACTAAATAGACTTGCAGTTTACACTGCAGTACTCCCCCTTAGTCAACCTGTGGGTGGTAGTATCTCTTGATGGTTTCGGCTGTTGAGGGCTCTGCTGCTATTAGCCTACAGAATTGGCTAGGGTAAGGATGCTGTAGCACTGTAAGGACTTCTTAGAGGGACAAGCGGCGCTCGCAGCCGCACGAAACAGAGCAATAACAGGTCTGTGATGCCCTTAGATGTCCGGGGCCGCACGCGTGCTACACTGAAGTGGTCATCGTGCATACTGTTTCCTGCTCCGAAAGGAGTGGGTAACCGCTTGAACCCATTTCGTGATGGGGATTGGGCATTGTAATTATTGCCCATGAACGAGGAATTCCCAGTAAGCGTGAGTCATTAGCTTGCGTTGATTACGTCCCTGCCCTTTGTACACACCGCCCGTCGCTACTACCGATTGAATGATTTAGTGAGGACTTCGGACTGGTCAATCCAGACCATTGGGAAACTAGTGGTCGGATTGTGCTGGAAAGATGTTCAAACTTGATCATTTAGAGGAAGTAAAAGTCGTAACAAGGTTTCCGTAGGTGAACCTGCGGAAGGATCATTAACGTATTACCCTCTTATTATAAGAGAAATACAACCTTCAAACAATCAAACACTCTGCATAGTGATATTGTAGATGCTAATATGGTGAATGCAATTGAATTGTATTTGCATTAGAGTCGCAATTGTGAATGTTTATTGCAAACATTTAGCCATTGCAACATGATTCTAATTTGCATTACATTCGTTCATTCATACATCCATCTTTCATTATCCAATGCAACAAAGAGTGAGGGTTATCTAACGATAGCCATAATTTCTTTTGCAAAACAATTGTAGTTTATAATGAAAAGCCTGTCTTGCTACATACTTGGTACCTGATCAAGTCTTCAGCTTATGCTGACGGCAAGGTTTAAAGAAGGAAGGTTTACACTTCTTCGCCTAACTAAGTAAAGACAACTATGGTTTTTATAAACTGCATACAATTGTTTTCAAACCCTCTCAATGCAGATTTAGGATACTTATTAAAAGTCCCACGGTGGCAAAGATACATCTTCAAGCGGTGGATCACTCGAATTACCAATCGATGAAGAACGTAGCTAGCTACGATAATCGGTGCGAATTGCAGGACACGCCGAGCACTTGAGCTTCCAACGCACATTGCGGCTTTCGGGTCTTTTCCGAGGTCACATCTGTCTGAGAGTTGAGATGTAAAATAATCAACAAAACACTTGCATACTACCATATATGCATTGTTTTGAGAGGATTGTATATTTATATGCATGAATCTTGATGTTTTATTCCTTTTCTTAATTGCAATTCGTTGCAATTTAGTAAGGAGAATCTCAAATCTACTTGTTTCACATGATAAATTTTGTGTACAATGCATATTTCATCTCTGCAAGCAGTATATATGAATAGATACTAGCATGAGATTCTAAGGTTAGTCGCCTATCTGACGACGCTAAAGTCGTATTGCAGATAACTATGGTGATCAACTAACCTGTTAACTGATGAATCTTCTTGCACTTGTATAAATCGTACAAATAGTAGCTATTTCATTCTGTTAAAGCAGACCTAAGAAGTAATGCAAAGGCAAAATTTGTGCAAACATTAAAGTAGATTTACGTTGCTTGCTTGCAAACAACACAAATAAACATTAATCAACTTAATCAATATTTTTGATCTCAGATCAGGTGAGGTTACCCGCCGAATTTAAGCATATAATTCAGCGGAGGAAAAGAAATCAAATGAGATTCCCTGAGTAACGGCGAGTGAAAAGGGATGAGTCCGGCGCAAAGGTTTTCCATTGAAAGGTGGAAAGCGGTGCTGCGTAATGGTTAGAGTCACGATTATTTCAACTAAATCTGCAAGTCCCTCTGACAAGGGCCCTCTTCCCAGAGACGGTTCTAGGCCGGTGGCAGATCTTGGTTAATGGAATATCGATTACTGGCTTTAGTCGCGGATAGAGTCAGATTGCTTGAGAGTGCAATCCAAATTAGGAGGTAAACTCCTCCTAAGACTAAATACGATGGTAATATCGATAGCAAACAAGTACCGTGAGGGAAAGTTGCAAAGTACTTTGAAGAGAGAGTTCAAAAGGACGTGAAACCGCTTGTAGAGAAACGGATAGAACCACGAAGTGTAGCTGAGAGGAGAACTCAGCTCCTCTTGTGTATTGTTGCCTTTTTCTATTCAGTGCTAAGAATGCTTTACAGCGTTCCAAGATCAGTAGGTTAAGGGGTAACTTTTAGCCTGCCCTTGGATCTTGGTATTGATAGGAGGAGTGCAATATGTGCATGAGGAGTGCATTTTCTCAACTCTCGTGCTCAAACCACGACCAATGTGAAGGAGAGTGCAAAACTCTTGTTCAAGTGATAACAGCAAGGTGTACTAAACACACACCTAATCAGCATTTAGTTTTCACAGCTACTAATATTCCTTGCGTTGTTAGACTTAGCCTGTGAGCTAGTGTTGGCAACTGTTACCACAGTCACATTGGAGATGAATCTCTGCTTATGCAGGGTCAACAATGCTTGTAATCTGCTCTGACGAATCCGACTAGTCTTTCGTTGATGATGTCTGTTTCTTCACCTGGTGTTGAAACAACTCATGGATTGGCTGGCTTTTGGTGGTTTGTTGGTAAAAGTGGCAAGCTTACGTTAACCTAGTGATTCTGTGGTCAGTAGATCGGTACTCTATCCGACCCGTCTTGAAACACGGACCAAGGAGTCTAACATGTATGCAAGCTGATCAGTCTTGTTTAGGCTTGAAAGGCGAATTGAAAGAAATTGATATGATGTATGCTTGTAAGAGTATACCGCAATATCAGCCCGTGATATATCCACTTTACCGAGATTTTCGCGGAGCACTAGTATATATGTTAGTACCCGAAAGATGGTGAACTAAGCCCGGACAAGATGAAGCCAGAGGAAACTCTGGTGGAGGTCTGTAGCGATTCTGACGTGCAAATCGATCGTCAGATCCGGGTTTAGGGGCGAAAGACTAATCGAACCGTCTAGTAGCTGGTTTCTTCCGAAGTTTCCCTCAGGATAGCTGGCACCAATGGAAGTACCAGTAGCATCCGGTAGAGC
>NW_028315840.1:205000-207500 GCF_039701765.1 Tetranychus urticae
GCTTGCTGACGGAAGGATCGCATTTATTAGTACAAGACCAATGATTCTTATTCACCTAGAACCCTGTTCAGTGATTTCGGTCGCTGTCTAAGGACTAGCAGTGGGGATCTTAGCAACTTCGGTTGCATTTCTTGTGATGACTCTGAATAACTGAGCAAATCGTATGGCCTCTGAGCCGACGATGTATCCCTCAAGCAACTGCCTTATCAACTGTCGATGGTAGGTTATGCGCCTACCATGGTTGTAACGGGTAACGGGGAATTAGGGTTCGATTCCGGAGAGGGAGCCTGAGAAACGGCTACCACATCTAAGGAAGGCAGCAGGCGCGCAAATTACACAATCCCAGTACGGGGATGTAGTGACGAAAAATAACAATACGGGACTCTATTGAGGCCCCGTAATTGGAATGAGTACAATTTAAATCCTTTAACGAGGATCTATTGGAGGGCAAGTCTGGTGCCAGCAGCCGCGGTAATTCCAGCTCCAATAGCGTATATTAAAGTTGCTGCGGTTAAAAAGCTCGTAGTTGGATTTCAGTCGAACCTATGGGGTCCACTGATTAAAGGGTTAGATGGTGATGTTAGGTTTCTTGCTTGTGTCTACGGATGCTTGCTTGAACCTTCATTCCTCTTTCCTGGTGGTTACATTCATAGTGTTTAGACAGAAAATTGCTCGATATTTGCTATCAATGCTCTTTACCGAGTGTTGATTCAAGCGATCGAGACTTTTACCTTGAAAAAATCAGAGTGCTCAAAGCAGGCGTCCAAAACCTCGAAAGAGGTGCCTAAAAACGGTATGGTCAACCATCTATATGATGCGTACCACTACCTTAACTTGAATGATCTTGCATGGAATAATGGAATAGGACCTTGGTTCTATTTTGTTGGTCTTAAGAATCCAAGGTAATGATTAAGAGGGACAGACGGGGGCATTTGTATTGCGGCGCTAGAGGTGAAATTCTTGGACCGTCGCAAGACAAACTACAGCGAAAGCATTTGCCAAGAATGTTTTCATTAATCAAGAACGAAAGTTAGAGGTTCGAAGGCGATCAGATACCGCCCTAGTTCTAACCATAAACGATGCCAACCAGCGATCATTCTGAGTAACTAATTTCATGACTCGAATGGAAGCTTCCGGGAAACCAAAGTTTTTGGGTTCCGGGGGAAGTATGGTTGCAAAGCTGAAACTTAAAGGAATTGACGGAAGGGCACCACCAGGAGTGGAGCTTGCGGCTTAATTTGACTCAACACGGGAAAACTCACCCGGCCCGGACACTGAGAGGATTGACAGATTGAGAGCTCTTTCTTGATTCAGTGGGTGGTGGTGCATGGCCGTTCTTAGTTGGTGGAGTGATTTGTCTGGTTAATTCCGATAACGAACGAGACTCTAGCCTACTAAATAGACTTGCAGTTTACACTGCAGTACTCCCCCTTAGTCAACCTGTGGGTGGTAGTATCTCTTGATGGTTTCGGCTGTTGAGGGCTCTGCTGCTATTAGCCTACAGAATTGGCTAGGGTAAGGATGCTGTAGCACTGTAAGGACTTCTTAGAGGGACAAGCGGCGCTCGCAGCCGCACGAAACAGAGCAATAACAGGTCTGTGATGCCCTTAGATGTCCGGGGCCGCACGCGTGCTACACTGAAGTGGTCATCGTGCATACTGTTTCCTGCTCCGAAAGGAGTGGGTAACCGCTTGAACCCATTTCGTGATGGGGATTGGGCATTGTAATTATTGCCCATGAACGAGGAATTCCCAGTAAGCGTGAGTCATTAGCTTGCGTTGATTACGTCCCTGCCCTTTGTACACACCGCCCGTCGCTACTACCGATTGAATGATTTAGTGAGGACTTCGGACTGGTCAATCCAGACCATTGGGAAACTAGTGGTCGGATTGTGCTGGAAAGATGTTCAAACTTGATCATTTAGAGGAAGTAAAAGTCGTAACAAGGTTTCCGTAGGTGAACCTGCGGAAGGATCATTAACGTATTACCCTCTTATTATAAGAGAAATACAACCTTCAAACAATCAAACACTCTGCATAGTGATATTGTAGATGCTAATATGGTGAATGCAATTGAATTGTATTTGCATTAGAGTCGCAATTGTGAATGTTTATTGCAAACATTTAGCCATTGCAACATGATTCTAATTTGCATTACATTCGTTCATTCATACATCCATCTTTCATTATCCAATGCAACAAAGAGTGAGGGTTATCTAACGATAGCCATAATTTCTTTTGCAAAACAATTGTAGTTTATAATGAAAAGCCTGTCTTGCTACATACTTGGTACCTGATCAAGTCTTCAGCTTATGCTGACGGCAAGGTTTAAAGAAGGAAGGTTTACACTTCTTCGCCTAACTAAGTAAAGACAACTATGGTTTTTATAAACTGCATACAATTGTTTTCAAACCCTCTCAATGCAGATTTAGGATACTTATTAAAAGTCCCACGGTGGCAAAGATACATCTTCAAGCGGTGGATCACTCGAATTACCAATC
>NW_028315841.1:0-5000 GCF_039701765.1 Tetranychus urticae
CTTGACAACCTTTGCCGCTTTCCTTGCGTCCAGTGACAAATTAGGGTTATCTCCTACTATCTGGAGGTCCAATATAAGGGCTTGGTCCGTGTTTTCCACAACAATATCTGGTATTAGTCTTTTATCCGGGAACTTGTGAGTGAACTCTCTCTTGTACTTGACACCGAGCTCGTCCAGCCTTCTACAAATAAAGTCCAGGACTCTATCGTGTCTAGCCGTTCTAACTCGATGTGTACGGAAACAACTTTGCGAAACATGGTTTAGTGTTTCCCTTGCGTTACAGCCTGCTCTACATTTCAACCTGTGTGGTTCGACATTACGCCCCCGCCATACTCTTGATCTAACTGGGAGAGCGTTAAACCTCGCTTTAACCATTTGAACGTAATCTCGTCCAGCAAACTTTGACTTTTTATTGTAGTTGTCAATCCATTTGTGTGCCTCAGGGACTTTGAAGGCTTCTTTTAGTGCTTGACCATCATATGTGTTTACCAGATTCTTAACCGACGTAATGCAAGCACCGTCTTGGTTTAGATCTGGCTCTACCACCCGCTCACACTTTCTTAGTTCACCCGCCGTGAAGGATAGTGATGCAAGAACTCGAAAAACAGGATTCTCGTGCTGCTTCAACTTCTCCTTCCTTTTTATCTTGAGCAAAGCAATAGATTTAAAGAGAAGCGGTACACCCAAACCTCCGTCACCGACTTTGGCATGAATCATACCAGAGCCACAATCATGAGGTAAATGGAGCCACTTCTTCACATACTGACGACTGACGAGATCGAGGCTTTTTATTTTATGCACCGGCACAGAGGACAACACAAGCGGATGATACAGCTTAGCTATCACAAAGTGCTTCAAGATATATAACTTCTGATGTGGTCTTATCGGCGCACGGTCGATTTTCTCACAAAAGTCCTTATACATCTTAGTGGGTGCAGTATTTCCATGAGTATTTATTGGAATACCCAGGTAACAAGTTGAATCACCAATGTCCATTGCCCTTATAACTCTATTATGGACTTTGAATTGCGGCTGTACTACTTTAACTTTCTTTTGCTTTCCCAGTGGGACGATGCTGAGAGAGCAACATTTATCCGGATTCAGTTCCAAACCATTACGAGTCAACATATCTTGGGTTATGTCTAACAACTCCTGCTGTCCGTTCTTTGTTTGTGAAATTAAAATTAAGTCATCAGCAAAGGCCAAACAGTTGACCTTCACCGACACGTCATCACCGGAGAGCCTAAATCCGATTCTATCAGGTATCTTTGCGAGAATCTGGTCTATAATACAGTTAAAAAGTAGTGGAGATAATGGATCTCCTTGTCTAACTCCTCTCGTTGGAACGATATCTGTTCCTTCACCACATGCCTGCAGTGTGGTTCTACTATTCGCGTAAATATTCTGAAGGTAGAGCAAGAAACTTCCTGGTGCTCCTTTATCAGCAATTGCCTTCAGTATTGCGTCAAAACGAACGCTATCAAACGCCTTTTTGACATCGCAAAACGTCATGTGCAACTGCTTCCTACGAGTTTTTGCCTCCTTTATAATGGATTGAATCAGAGTAGTATTTTCGAGGCAGCCATCTGACTCAATAAATCCCCTCTGCATCGGGTGAAACTGGATAAAATCCATAACTCGCTTTGCCAGTATCTTATGAAAATGCCGTGTTATTACCGAACTTAAAGTGATCGGTCTAAAATCACCAGGACTTTTCGGGTCAGCTTTCTTTGGTATAAGTATCGTTCTTGCTGACTTTAAACTCTCAGGAAGATCACGTATATAGGCGAAAATGTTGAAAAGGCATTGTAAATGCCAAATCGGTAATTTTCGCAGTGCCCCAACAGAGAAATTATCAGGACCCGCTGACTTGCCAACAGCCGGGTATGAGGTTTTGATTTCTTCCTTAGATATCGGCTGGAAAATATCCGACCAACAGTTACTCTTAGGTTGAAACTCCACCTCTCCAAATGTTGGTTTATCATCAGGTGCAAATGTTTTCGTCCAAAAATCCGCCAATTCGCCATGCTGAAACCCAATGTTCAAAGAACTTGGGTTCAATATCGCATTAGCGCAGCTCTTTCTGGATTTCACATAAAGCTCCTGTAGGTACCCGAACTCTCTCTGTTTCATTTGCCGCTGTGTTAGTGCGGTTTGTGTCTTCGCTCTAGATTGTTTAGTCTTTCCTCTGCAGAATTCGCTCAGGTAGCCATCAAGCTCGAGTTTAACCGGTAAACCATGTAGAACTCTACGCATGAGTCTTACCAGGACTTCCGCTCCGAAAGACTGATCTTCAGGCTTATTTGCCATAAGATCTCTTAGTTCTTGCTCTAGATTTGTCTTTGAAGGATCATCCTCCATATGTCTTGTCATAGTTACTTCAGAATCATCAGGAACTGTGTCTGTGTCAGACACTTGACTTGCAGTTTCAACTTGAGGATGTATAAAATCACCACTATCACAGATAATGGTATCGTCATCCATGCTCTCCGGGAATTGGAGTTGCTGTACATATGTTTCAACCAGCGTTTTGTAGTCTTGAAATCGTCTCCTGCTCTTGATTGAATCGAGAGTTCGACCAGGAAGTACTGATAACAAGTACTGGTTGATTCCCATCTTTTTGCTTAAAATTTTCTCAACCTTCGTTCTTGACTCGTAATAAGCCATTCGGGCCAGCTCCTCCTCCGACCATACAGTATGAGATACCTTAGGATCGGGCAGCGAGTCATTATACTCGACAGGATGCTGCAACCTAATGTGGACACGCATTCCTCTATAGCTTGCTAACTTTCGTTGACAAACCGGGCACACGTCTCTGTCCAACAGACTTTCACCACTCAGTAGATTAATTGGCTCAGGGAAAGCATCCGCACTCCCAGCCTTCATCTGGGTAGTTCCGTCTTCTTTTTCTTTATTTGTTGTAACGGGCTTAGGGTGGGGACTCCCTCGCAAAAGTCCCCCTTCTCCCCTCAGGCTTGTTAGGCCCTCGGAGGTGCACATGATCCGCAAGACTTACACCCAACACGAAGTCGGTCTCCTTGAAGGTGTACCAGAAGCAGATCATGATTTATTCATGATCGAGACCATGACCACAAGCTAGCGGGCCTTTCACCCAGATGTTGTTGGGCTTAGAAGCTGTGGATTTGTGGCAAAATGCCGAAGCATCTACCAACCCGCATGTTTGCATTCTTCCGCCCTTCCAGTTTAGCCACTTAGATTACTCTAAGTGTTACCGGGTAGCGCCACGTGGAGGCACTGGATAGGACTTGTAAATGTAACAATTTAACAACTGTTAGCAAATACCATTTGCGACTAAGTAGTAGGGGGCAAACAACCTACAAAACTTAGCCAACGTTTCAGCCGAAGCTGATGGGAGATTTATGCATCTCAGAATTTTCCAGGGGTATGCACCCGAAAAACTTTGAAAAAATAAAAACATATTCAATGTACGAATACATCGAATATGTTAAAATCCTCTCAAAAATTTTTCAAAATTCTAAGAGTCATAGTTACTCCCGCCGTTTACCCGCGCTTGGTTGAATTTCTTCACTTTGACATTCAGAGCACTGGGCAGAAATCACATTGTGTCAATACCGTTCACCGGCTATCACAATGCTTTGTTTTAATTAGACAGTCGGATTCCCGGGGTCCGTGCCAGTTCTGATTCAACTGTTTTTCGCTGGCCGAAAGGATTGCCCCCTGTAACAGACACTCTCATCCAGGTTGCCCCTTCAAAAAGGCTGCACAAAGGATCCTAGCTGAAGCAATCCACAAGATCACAAAAACACAAGTCCGGCATCAGTTAGTTACCCAACATCAACCAGTCTCGGTATTTTGCAGTACTTGCTTCTGACTTCAGCCCGACCAGCTCAGTTTTCAGAGCCAATCCTTATCCCGAAGTTACGGATCCGCTTTGCCGACTTCCCTTATCTACATTATTCTAGTGACCAGAGGCTGTTCACCTTGGAGACCTGCTGCGGATATGGGTACGGTCTGGCGGGAAAGTTATAATCTCTAACATAGATTTTCAAGGGTTTCCAAAAGTGCACTGGACACCGCAAGAGCCGCGGTGCTTTACGGTACCGGAATCCCTATCTCCGGTTAAACCGATTCCAGGGACTTGGTACCTTACAAAGAAAAGACAACTCTTCCCAGGACTTTTGGAAACATCTCCATGTTAGTTTGCGTTACCGCATTTACTTCCGAAGAAGCAATCTCCCACGCCAGGTTCGGGAATATTAACCCGATTCCCTTTCGCGAAACACCACAGTCAACTTGATAATTGTATCTGGGACTTTGGTTAGGGATTTCTCCCCATCGCTTAGGACCGACTGACCCATGTTCAACTACTGTTCACATGGAACCCTTCTCCACATTGGTCCTCAAGGGTCTCACTTGAGTATTTGCTACTACCACCAAGATCTGTAATAGTGAAAGCTCCAGGCTGACTTACGTCAGACACCTTCGACGCTATCACTACATTCTTCCTACTCGTTAAAGCTTATATCATGATAAATAATATATATGATTGCCTTAACGGTTAGGTATAGGTTCAACGCTTGAGCGCCATCCATTTTCAGGGCTAGTTGCTTCGGCAGGTGAGTTGTTACACACTCCTTAGCGGATTCCAACTTCCATGGCCACCGTCCTGCTGTCTTTAGCAACCAACACCTTTCATGGGATCTCATTAGCGTCAGCATCGGGCACCTTAACCTAACGTTTGGTTCATCCCACAGCGCCAGTTCTGCTTACCAAAAATGGCCCACTGGGCACCATCATACAAAGTATGTTCAGCTTTAAAAGTTTAACAAGTTGAACTTCGCACCCATTAGGAGTTTGAGAATAGGTTGAGGCTATTTCGGCCCCAAGACCTCTAATCATTCGCTCTACCGGATGCTACTGGTACTTCCATTGGTGCCAGCTATCCTGAGGGAAACTTCGGAAGAAACCAGCTACTAGACGGTTCGATTAGTCTTTCGCCCCTAAACCCGGATCTGACG
>NW_028315841.1:5500-10500 GCF_039701765.1 Tetranychus urticae
GCAAGGAATATTAGTAGCTGTGAAAACTAAATGCTGATTAGGTGTGTGTTTAGTACACCTTGCTGTTATCACTTGAACAAGAGTTTTGCACTCTCCTTCACATTGGTCGTGGTTTGAGCACGAGAGTTGAGAAAATGCACTCCTCATGCACATATTGCACTCCTCCTATCAATACCAAGATCCAAGGGCAGGCTAAAAGTTACCCCTTAACCTACTGATCTTGGAACGCTGTAAAGCATTCTTAGCACTGAATAGAAAAAGGCAACAATACACAAGAGAAGCTGAGTTCTCCTCTCAGCTACACTTCGTGGTTCTATCCGTTTCTCTACAAGCGGTTTCACGTCCTTTTGAACTCTCTCTTCAAAGTACTTTGCAACTTTCCCTCACGGTACTTGTTTGCTATCGATATTACCATCGTATTTAGTCTTAGGAGGAGTTTACCTCCTAATTTGGATTGCACTCTCAAGCAATCTGACTCTATCCGCGACTAAAGCCAGTAATCGATATTCCATTAACCAAGATCTGCCACCGGCCTAGAACCGTCTCTGGGAAGAGGGCCCTTGTCAGAGGGACTTGCAGATTTAGTTGAAATAATCGTGACTCTAGCCATTACGCAGCACCGCTTTCCACCTTTCAATGGAAAACCTTTGCGCCGGACTCATCCCTTTTCACTCGCCGTTACTCAGGGAATCTCATTTGATTTCTTTTCCTCCGCTGAATTATATGCTTAAATTCGGCGGGTAACCTCACCTGATCTGAGATCAAAAATATTGATTAAGTTGATTAATGTTTATTTGTGTTGTTTGCAAGCAAGCAACGTAAATCTACTTTAATGTTTGCACAAATTTTGCCTTTGCATTACTTCTTAGGTCTGTTTTAACAGCATGAAATAGCTACTATTTGTACGATTTATACAAGTGCAAGAAGATTCATCAGTTAACAGGTTAGTTGATCACCATAGTTATCTGCAATACGACTTTAGCGTCGTCAGATAGGCGACTAACCTTAGAATCTCATGCTAGTATCTATTCATATATACTGCTTGCAGAGATGAAATATGCATTGTACACAAAATTTATCATGTGAAACAAGTAGATTTGAGATTCTCCTTACTAAATTGCAACGAATTGCAATTAAGAAAAGGAATAAAACATCAAGATTCATGCATATAAATATACAATCCTCTCAAAACAATGCATATATGGTAGTATGCAAGTGTTTTGTTGATTATTTTACATCTCAACTCTCAGACAGATGTGACCTCGGAAAAGACCCGAAAGCCGCAATGTGCGTTGGAAGCTCAAGTGCTCGGCGTGTCCTGCAATTCGCACCGATTATCGTAGCTAGCTACGTTCTTCATCGATTGGTAATTCGAGTGATCCACCGCTTGAAGATGTATCTTTGCCACCGTGGGACTTTTAATAAGTATCCTAAATCTGCATTGAGAGGGTTTGAAAACAATTGTATGCAGTTTATAAAAACCATAGTTGTCTTTACTTAGTTAGGCGAAGAAGTGTAAAACTTCCTTCTTTAAACCTTGCCGTCAGCATAAGCTGAAGACTTGAACAGGTACCAAGTATGTAGCAAGACAGGCTTTTCATTATAAACTACAATTGTTTTGCAAAAAGAAATTATGGCTATCGTTAGATAACCCTCACTCTTTGTTGCATTGGATAATGAAAGATGGATGTATGAATGAACGAATGTAATGCAAGTTAGAATCATGTTGCAATGGCTAAATGTTTGCATTAAACATTCACAATTGCGACTCTAATGCAAATACAATTCAATTGCATTCACCATATTAGCATCTACAATATCACTATGCAGAGTGTTTGATTGTTTGAAGGTTGTATTTCTCTTATAATAAGAGGGTAATACGTTAATGATCCTTCCGCAGGTTCACCTACGGAAACCTTGTTACGACTTTTACTTCCTCTAAATGATCAAGTTTGAACATCTTTCCAGCACAATCCGACCACTAGTTTCCCAATGGTCTGGATTGACCAGTCCGAAGTCCTCACTAAATCATTCAATCGGTAGTAGCGACGGGCGGTGTGTACAAAGGGCAGGGACGTAATCAACGCAAGCTAATGACTCACGCTTACTGGGAATTCCTCGTTCATGGGCAATAATTACAATGCCCAATCCCCATCACGAAATGGGTTCAAGCGGTTACCCACTCCTTTCGGAGCAGGAAACAGTATGCACGATGACCACTTCAGTGTAGCACGCGTGCGGCCCCGGACATCTAAGGGCATCACAGACCTGTTATTGCTCTGTTTCGTGCGGCTGCGAGCGCCGCTTGTCCCTCTAAGAAGTCCTTACAGTGCTACAGCATCCTTACCCTAGCCAATTCTGTAGGCTAATAGCAGCAGAGCCCTCAACAGCCGAAACCATCAAGAGATACTACCACCCACAGGTTGACTAAGGGGGAGTACTGCAGTGTAAACTGCAAGTCTATTTAGTAGGCTAGAGTCTCGTTCGTTATCGGAATTAACCAGACAAATCACTCCACCAACTAAGAACGGCCATGCACCACCACCCACTGAATCAAGAAAGAGCTCTCAATCTGTCAATCCTCTCAGTGTCCGGGCCGGGTGAGTTTTCCCGTGTTGAGTCAAATTAAGCCGCAAGCTCCACTCCTGGTGGTGCCCTTCCGTCAATTCCTTTAAGTTTCAGCTTTGCAACCATACTTCCCCCGGAACCCAAAAACTTTGGTTTCCCGGAAGCTTCCATTCGAGTCATGAAATTAGTTACTCAGAATGATCGCTGGTTGGCATCGTTTATGGTTAGAACTAGGGCGGTATCTGATCGCCTTCGAACCTCTAACTTTCGTTCTTGATTAATGAAAACATTCTTGGCAAATGCTTTCGCTGTAGTTTGTCTTGCGACGGTCCAAGAATTTCACCTCTAGCGCCGCAATACAAATGCCCCCGTCTGTCCCTCTTAATCATTACCTTGGATTCTTAAGACCAACAAAATAGAACCAAGGTCCTATTCCATTATTCCATGCAAGATCATTCAAGTTAAGGTAGTGGTACGCATCATATAGATGGTTGACCATACCGTTTTTAGGCACCTCTTTCGAGGTTTTGGACGCCTGCTTTGAGCACTCTGATTTTTTCAAGGTAAAAGTCTCGATCGCTTGAATCAACACTCGGTAAAGAGCATTGATAGCAAATATCGAGCAATTTTCTGTCTAAACACTATGAATGTAACCACCAGGAAAGAGGAATGAAGGTTCAAGCTAGCATCCGTAGACACAAGCAAGAAACCTACCATCACCATCTAACCCTTTAATCAGTGGACCCCATAGGTTCGACTGAAATCCAACTACGAGCTTTTTAACCGCAGCAACTTTAATATACGCTATTGGAGCTGGAATTACCGCGGCTGCTGGCACCAGACTTGCCCTCCAATAGATCCTCGTTAAAGGATTTAAATTGTACTCATTCCAATTACGGGGCCTCAATAGAGTCCCGTATTGTTATTTTTCGTCACTACATCCCCGTACTGGGATTGTGTAATTTGCGCGCCTGCTGCCTTCCTTAGATGTGGTAGCCGTTTCTCAGGCTCCCTCTCCGGAATCGAACCCTAATTCCCCGTTACCCGTTACAACCATGGTAGGCGCATAACCTACCATCGACAGTTGATAAGGCAGTTGCTTGAGGGATACATCGTCGGCTCAGAGGCCATACGATTTGCTCAGTTATTCAGAGTCATCACAAGAAATGCAACCGAAGTTGCTAAGATCCCCACTGCTAGTCCTTAGACAGCGACCGAAATCACTGAACAGGGTTCTAGGTGAATAAGAATCATTGGTCTTGTACTAATAAATGCGATCCTTCCGTCAGCAAGCTGAGGTTGGAACACTTGTTCATGTATGAGCTCTAGAATTACCACAGTTATCCATGTAAAAAAGAATATCCGAGGAACCGTAACTGATTTAATGAGCCATTCGCGGTTTCACTTTATAAACAGTATGTACTTAGACATGCATGGCTTAATCTTTGAGACAAGCATATGACTACTGGCAGGATCAACCAGGTAACTTGATGTTTTAGCAAAGTAAAATGCTAAACAAGTTGTTTTGCAGCTATAAATACGATATCCTCAGATAACAACCAGCAAGTGGATGCTAACTTTAATGAGGTATCGAGATTTATGTCGTGCATTAAGATGATTCCGCAGAAATCTCTTTAGAATCCATCTTCTTCCACTAGAATATGCAAGCATATCTAGCAGGAGTAACCATTGCTGGGTACGTTTGCAAGTCAACTAAACAGCATAGTATTATAACCGCTTGATACCAATTTCTTGGATCAATTTGCGGTCTGCTTTGCACAAGCAGAGCTCAATACTAATACTGCTTACTCTGTTGAGTGACTAGTTTGAACATATATGCAAGATATGAAGTCTGATAGCATTAAAGCCCAACTCTCATAGATATTGTCAGTCGTACCAAGGAAGACCTTCGGTCTTGCAGGTACTCTACCTTTGTATAATAGTGTGTGGTGATAAGATGATTGACGATCCAAACCCATTCAGGCCCGTCTCTTCAACCACCAAACATCAACAGAATAACAGGAATAGATGCGTGAACAGCTACAGTCTGGACCATACCACTGCTTGATGCATTGACTTATCCATAACCGTAGACAATCACTTACCTCCCCATCAACTACTGATGGTTGCTTCTCTCAATACAGCAACTACACTCACCACATATAACACAATAAATCTGGTTGTGATCTAAAACCTCTTTTTCTGAAAATTAGACTAAGTCCGTGTCTATTTTTGACATCCAATAACTTTTGAACCATAAGGTCAATCGCGATCATGTTTTTCGGGGTAATATCCCAGTAGTGCCGACTATCGCATGCGTTTATTAATGACCTAAATTACATAACGCGAGTGGCCTTAAATCGCGCCAATTCGAAAATTCTCATTGCTTTTATGGGCTCAACCATTAAAGGCGATTTCCTCTGGTACCAACA
>NW_028315841.1:15500-20500 GCF_039701765.1 Tetranychus urticae
AGCCAGTAATCGATATTCCATTAACCAAGATCTGCCACCGGCCTAGAACCGTCTCTGGGAAGAGGGCCCTTGTCAGAGGGACTTGCAGATTTAGTTGAAATAATCGTGACTCTAGCCATTACGCAGCACCGCTTTCCACCTTTCAATGGAAAACCTTTGCGCCGGACTCATCCCTTTTCACTCGCCGTTACTCAGGGAATCTCATTTGATTTCTTTTCCTCCGCTGAATTATATGCTTAAATTCGGCGGGTAACCTCACCTGATCTGAGATCAAAAATATTGATTAAGTTGATTAATGTTTATTTGTGTTGTTTGCAAGCAAGCAACGTAAATCTACTTTAATGTTTGCACAAATTTTGCCTTTGCATTACTTCTTAGGTCTGCTTTAACAGCATGAAATAGCTACTATTTGTACGATTTATACAAGTGCAAGAAGATTCATCAGTTAACAGGTTAGTTGATCACCATAGTTATCTGCAATACGACTTTAGCGTCGTCAGATAGGCGACTAACCTTAGAATCTCATGCTAGTATCTATTCATATATACTGCTTGCAGAGATGAAATATGCATTGTACACAAAATTTATCATGTGAAACAAGTAGATTTGAGATTCTCCTTACTAAATTGCAACGAATTGCAATTAAGAAAAGGAATAAAACATCAAGATTCATGCATATAAATATACAATCCTCTCAAAACAATGCATATATGGTAGTATGCAAGTGTTTTGTTGATTATTTTACATCTCAACTCTCAGACAGATGTGACCTCGGAAAAGACCCGAAAGCCGCAATGTGCGTTGGAAGCTCAAGTGCTCGGCGTGTCCTGCAATTCGCACCGATTATCGTAGCTAGCTACGTTCTTCATCGATTGGTAATTCGAGTGATCCACCGCTTGAAGATGTATCTTTGCCACCGTGGGACTTTTAATAAGTATCCTAAATCTGCATTGAGAGGGTTTGAAAACAATTGTATGCAGTTTATAAAAACCATAGTTGTCTTTACTTAGTTAGGCGAAGAAGTGTAAAACTTCCTTCTTTAAACCTTGCCGTCAGCATAAGCTGAAGACTTGAACAGGTACCAAGTATGTAGCAAGACAGGCTTTTCATTATAAACTACAATTGTTTTGCAAAAAGAAATTATGGCTATCGTTAGATAACCCTCACTCTTTGTTGCATTGGATAATGAAAGATGGATGTATGAATGAACGAATGTAATGCAAGTTAGAATCATGTTGCAATGGCTAAATGTTTGCATTAAACATTCACAATTGCGACTCTAATGCAAATACAATTCAATTGCATTCACCATATTAGCATCTACAATATCACTATGCAGAGTGTTTGATTGTTTGAAGGTTGTATTTCTCTTATAATAAGAGGGTAATACGTTAATGATCCTTCCGCAGGTTCACCTACGGAAACCTTGTTACGACTTTTACTTCCTCTAAATGATCAAGTTTGAACATCTTTCCAGCACAATCCGACCACTAGTTTCCCAATGGTCTGGATTGACCAGTCCGAAGTCCTCACTAAATCATTCAATCGGTAGTAGCGACGGGCGGTGTGTACAAAGGGCAGGGACGTAATCAACGCAAGCTAATGACTCACGCTTACTGGGAATTCCTCGTTCATGGGCAATAATTACAATGCCCAATCCCCATCACGAAATGGGTTCAAGCGGTTACCCACTCCTTTCGGAGCAGGAAACAGTATGCACGATGACCACTTCAGTGTAGCACGCGTGCGGCCCCGGACATCTAAGGGCATCACAGACCTGTTATTGCTCTGTTTCGTGCGGCTGCGAGCGCCGCTTGTCCCTCTAAGAAGTCCTTACAGTGCTACAGCATCCTTACCCTAGCCAATTCTGTAGGCTAATAGCAGCAGAGCCCTCAACAGCCGAAACCATCAAGAGATACTACCACCCACAGGTTGACTAAGGGGGAGTACTGCAGTGTAAACTGCAAGTCTATTTAGTAGGCTAGAGTCTCGTTCGTTATCGGAATTAACCAGACAAATCACTCCACCAACTAAGAACGGCCATGCACCACCACCCACTGAATCAAGAAAGAGCTCTCAATCTGTCAATCCTCTCAGTGTCCGGGCCGGGTGAGTTTTCCCGTGTTGAGTCAAATTAAGCCGCAAGCTCCACTCCTGGTGGTGCCCTTCCGTCAATTCCTTTAAGTTTCAGCTTTGCAACCATACTTCCCCCGGAACCCAAAAACTTTGGTTTCCCGGAAGCTTCCATTCGAGTCATGAAATTAGTTACTCAGAATGATCGCTGGTTGGCATCGTTTATGGTTAGAACTAGGGCGGTATCTGATCGCCTTCGAACCTCTAACTTTCGTTCTTGATTAATGAAAACATTCTTGGCAAATGCTTTCGCTGTAGTTTGTCTTGCGACGGTCCAAGAATTTCACCTCTAGCGCCGCAATACAAATGCCCCCGTCTGTCCCTCTTAATCATTACCTTGGATTCTTAAGACCAACAAAATAGAACCAAGGTCCTATTCCATTATTCCATGCAAGATCATTCAAGTTAAGGTAGTGGTACGCATCATATAGATGGTTGACCATACCGTTTTTAGGCACCTCTTTCGAGGTTTTGGACGCCTGCTTTGAGCACTCTGATTTTTTCAAGGTAAAAGTCTCGATCGCTTGAATCAACACTCGGTAAAGAGCATTGATAGCAAATATCGAGCAATTTTCTGTCTAAACACTATGAATGTAACCACCAGGAAAGAGGAATGAAGGTTCAAGCTAGCATCCGTAGACACAAGCAAGAAACCTACCATCACCATCTAACCCTTTAATCAGTGGACCCCATAGGTTCGACTGAAATCCAACTACGAGCTTTTTAACCGCAGCAACTTTAATATACGCTATTGGAGCTGGAATTACCGCGGCTGCTGGCACCAGACTTGCCCTCCAATAGATCCTCGTTAAAGGATTTAAATTGTACTCATTCCAATTACGGGGCCTCAATAGAGTCCCGTATTGTTATTTTTCGTCACTACATCCCCGTACTGGGATTGTGTAATTTGCGCGCCTGCTGCCTTCCTTAGATGTGGTAGCCGTTTCTCAGGCTCCCTCTCCGGAATCGAACCCTAATTCCCCGTTACCCGTTACAACCATGGTAGGCGCATAACCTCCCATCGACAGTTGATAAGGCAGTTGCTTGAGGGATACATCGTCGGCTCAGAGGCCATACGATTTGCTCAGTTATTCAGAGTCATCACAAGAAATGCAACCGAAGTTGCTAAGATCCCCACTGCTAGTCCTTAGACAGCGACCGAAATCACTGAACAGGGTTCTAGGTGAATAAGAATCATTGGTCTTGTACTAATAAATGCGATCCTTCCGTCAGCAAGCTGAGGTTGGAACACTTGTTCATGTATGAGCTCTAGAATTACCACAGTTATCCATGTAAAAAAGAATATCCGAGGAACCGTAACTGATTTAATGAGCCATTCGCGGTTTCACTTTATAAACAGTATGTACTTAGACATGCATGGCTTAATCTTTGAGACAAGCATATGACTACTGGCAGGATCAACCAGGTAACTTGATGTTTTAGCAAAGTAAAATGCTAAACAAGTTGTTTTGCAGCTATAAATACGATATCCTCAGATAACAACCAGCAAGTGGATGCTAACTTTAATGAGGTATCGAGATTTATGTCGTGCATTAAGATGATTCCGCAGAAATCTCTTTAGAATCCATCTTCTTCCACTAGAATATGCAAGCATATCTAGCAGGAGTAACCATTGCTGGGTACGTTTGCAAGTCAACTAAACAGCATAGTATTATAACCGCTTGATACCAATTTCTTGGATCAATTTGCGGTCTGCTTTGCACAAGCAGAGCTCAATACTAATACTGCTTACTCTGTTGAGTGACTAGTTTGAACATATATGCAAGATATGAAGTCTGATAGCATTAAAGCCCAACTCTCATAGATATTGTCAGTCGTACCAAGGAAGACCTTCGGTCTTGCAGGTACTCTACCTTTGTATAATAGTGTGTGGTGATAAGATGATTGACGATCCAAACCCATTCAGGCCCGTCTCTTCAACCACCAAACATCAACAGAATAACAGGAATAGATGCGTGAACAGCTACAGTCTGGACCATACCACTGCTTGATGCATTGACTTATCCATAACCGTAGACAATCACTTACCTCCCCATCAACTACTGATGGTTGCTTCTCTCAATTCAGCAACTACACTCACCACATATAACACAATAAATCTGGTTGTGATCTAAAACCTCTTTTTCTGAAAATTAGACTAAGTCCGTGTCTATTTTTGACATCCAATAACTTTTGAACCATAAGGTCAATCGCGATCATGTTTTTCGGGGTAATATCCCAGTAGTGCCGACTATCGCATGCGTTTATTAATGACCTAAATTACATAACGCGAGTGGCCTTAAATCGCGCCAATTCGAAAATTCTCATTGCTTTTATGGGCTCAACCATTAAAGGCGATTTCCTCTGGTACCAACAGCACGAATTCGATCAAAATTACGCAATCATTAGTTGACCTAATGCTGATAATGTCCAAAAGATTTGGTACCGTGAATCGACCTCGTTCTTCCGTTATAATGAGTCATCATCGAAAATCCAGGGGTATGCAAAAAATTTAACATGTAAGTCAATGGAAAAAGTTAAAGTTCGGTTTTTTCCAGGGGTATGCAAAAATTTTTCAGTTTTAAATCAAAACAAGGTTAACTAGCTAAAACCTCGCTAAAATCACCAAAACAGCCCTTTTTTCCATTTTACACCATTTAACATGTAATTCAATGGAAAAAGTTAAAGTTCGGTTTTTTCCAGGGGTATGCAAAAAAATTTAACATGTAAGTCAATGGAAAAAGTTAAAGTTCGGTTTTTTCCAGGGGTATGCAAAAAATTTTTCGATTTTAAATCACAACAAGACTAACTAACTAAAACCTGCTAAAAGCTAAAAACCTGGCTAAAATCACAAAAACAGCACTTTT
>NW_028315841.1:25500-28000 GCF_039701765.1 Tetranychus urticae
CATGAAATAGCTACTATTTGTACGATTTATACAAGTGCAAGAAGATTCATCAGTTAACAGGTTAGTTGATCACCATAGTTATCTGCAATACGACTTTAGCGTCGTCAGATAGGCGACTAACCTTAGAATCTCATGCTAGTATCTATTCATATATACTGCTTGCAGAGATGAAATATGCATTGTACACAAAATTTATCATGTGAAACAAGTAGATTTGAGATTCTCCTTACTAAATTGCAACGAATTGCAATTAAGAAAAGGAATAAAACATCAAGATTCATGCATATAAATATACAATCCTCTCAAAACAATGCATATATGGTAGTATGCAAGTGTTTTGTTGATTATTTTACATCTCAACTCTCAGACAGATGTGACCTCGGAAAAGACCCGAAAGCCGCAATGTGCGTTGGAAGCTCAAGTGCTCGGCGTGTCCTGCAATTCGCACCGATTATCGTAGCTAGCTACGTTCTTCATCGATTGGTAATTCGAGTGATCCACCGCTTGAAGATGTATCTTTGCCACCGTGGGACTTTTAATAAGTATCCTAAATCTGCATTGAGAGGGTTTGAAAACAATTGTATGCAGTTTATAAAAACCATAGTTGTCTTTACTTAGTTAGGCGAAGAAGTGTAAAACTTCCTTCTTTAAACCTTGCCGTCAGCATAAGCTGAAGACTTGAACAGGTACCAAGTATGTAGCAAGACAGGCTTTTCATTATAAACTACAATTGTTTTGCAAAAAGAAATTATGGCTATCGTTAGATAACCCTCACTCTTTGTTGCATTGGATAATGAAAGATGGATGTATGAATGAACGAATGTAATGCAAGTTAGAATCATGTTGCAATGGCTAAATGTTTGCATTAAACATTCACAATTGCGACTCTAATGCAAATACAATTCAATTGCATTCACCATATTAGCATCTACAATATCACTATGCAGAGTGTTTGATTGTTTGAAGGTTGTATTTCTCTTATAATAAGAGGGTAATACGTTAATGATCCTTCCGCAGGTTCACCTACGGAAACCTTGTTACGACTTTTACTTCCTCTAAATGATCAAGTTTGAACATCTTTCCAGCACAATCCGACCACTAGTTTCCCAATGGTCTGGATTGACCAGTCCGAAGTCCTCACTAAATCATTCAATCGGTAGTAGCGACGGGCGGTGTGTACAAAGGGCAGGGACGTAATCAACGCAAGCTAATGACTCACGCTTACTGGGAATTCCTCGTTCATGGGCAATAATTACAATGCCCAATCCCCATCACGAAATGGGTTCAAGCGGTTACCCACTCCTTTCGGAGCAGGAAACAGTATGCACGATGACCACTTCAGTGTAGCACGCGTGCGGCCCCGGACATCTAAGGGCATCACAGACCTGTTATTGCTCTGTTTCGTGCGGCTGCGAGCGCCGCTTGTCCCTCTAAGAAGTCCTTACAGTGCTACAGCATCCTTACCCTAGCCAATTCTGTAGGCTAATAGCAGCAGAGCCCTCAACAGCCGAAACCATCAAGAGATACTACCACCCACAGGTTGACTAAGGGGGAGTACTGCAGTGTAAACTGCAAGTCTATTTAGTAGGCTAGAGTCTCGTTCGTTATCGGAATTAACCAGACAAATCACTCCACCAACTAAGAACGGCCATGCACCACCACCCACTGAATCAAGAAAGAGCTCTCAATCTGTCAATCCTCTCAGTGTCCGGGCCGGGTGAGTTTTCCCGTGTTGAGTCAAATTAAGCCGCAAGCTCCACTCCTGGTGGTGCCCTTCCGTCAATTCCTTTAAGTTTCAGCTTTGCAACCATACTTCCCCCGGAACCCAAAAACTTTGGTTTCCCGGAAGCTTCCATTCGAGTCATGAAATTAGTTACTCAGAATGATCGCTGGTTGGCATCGTTTATGGTTAGAACTAGGGCGGTATCTGATCGCCTTCGAACCTCTAACTTTCGTTCTTGATTAATGAAAACATTCTTGGCAAATGCTTTCGCTGTAGTTTGTCTTGCGACGGTCCAAGAATTTCACCTCTAGCGCCGCAATACAAATGCCCCCGTCTGTCCCTCTTAATCATTACCTTGGATTCTTAAGACCAACAAAATAGAACCAAGGTCCTATTCCATTATTCCATGCAAGATCATTCAAGTTAAGGTAGTGGTACGCATCATATAGATGGTTGACCATACCGTTTTTAGGCACCTCTTTCGAGGTTTTGGACGCCTGCTTTGAGCACTCTGATTTTTTCAAGGTAAAAGTCTCGATCGCTTGAATCAACACTCGGTAAAGAGCATTGATAGCAAATATCGAGCAATTTTCTGTCTAAACACTATGAATGTAACCACCAGGAAAGAGGAATGAAGGTTCAAGCTAGCATCCGTAGACACAAGCAAGAAACCTAACATCACCATCTAACCCTTTAATCAGTGGACCCCATAGGTTCGACTGAAATCCAACTACGAGCTTTTTAACCGCAGCAACTTTAATATACGCTATTGGAGCT
>NW_028315841.1:33000-35500 GCF_039701765.1 Tetranychus urticae
AAAATAAAAACATGTTCAATATAAATTAATACATTGAACATGTAGTTCAATGGAAAAAGTTAAAGGGTGGTTTTTTCCAGGGGTATGCAAAAAAATTTAACATGTAAGTCAATGTAAAAAGTTAAAGTTCGGTTTTTTCCAGGGGTATGCAAAAAATTTTTCGATTTTAAGTCACAACAAGACTAACTAACTAAAACCTGCTAAAAGCTAAAAACCTGGCTAAAATCACAAAAACAGCACTTTTTCGCATTTTGATTCATATAAATCATGTAAAAAATTTAACATGTAAGTCTATGTAAAAAGTTAAAGTTCGGACTTTTCCAGGGGTATGCAAAAAAATTTAACATGTAAGTCTATGTAAAAAGTTAAAGTTCGGACTTTTCCAGGGGTATGCAAAAAAATTTAACATGTAAGTCAATGTAAAAAGTTAAAGTTCGGTTTTTTCCAGGGGTATGCAAAAATTTTTTCGATTTTAAGTCACAACAAGACTAACTAACTAAAACCTGCTAAAAGCTAAAAACCTCGCTAAAATCACAAAAACAGCACTTTTTCGCATTTTGATTCATATAAATCATGTAAAAAATTTAACATGTAAGTCTATGTAAAAAGTTAAAGTTCGGACTTTTCCAGGGGTATGCAAAAAAATTTAACATGTAAGTCAATGGAAAAAGTTAAATTCCAAATTTTTCCAGGGGTATGCAAAATGAAAAATTTGAAAAAATAAAAACATGTTCAATGTAAATTAATACATTGAACATATAGTTCAATGGAAAAAGTTAAAGTGTTGGATATGAAAATCGACATCATAGCCCAAAACTAATGTCATATCCTTGTTTCCCATACTAAATTACCATACTTTACATGTTCATTAATAATTTTTCGCAACTTTGATTTTTTACCCTCTCTACAACTACGTTACGTAACTCCCTGCGTGGAAAAACTAACTTTTGCCCCTTTAGTATTTCTATTGATATTAAATATTGATACCCTTAAACGAATACAACTTTCAACGCTGATTCGATTGGTACAATCTAAATTTCCATAGGACGTATGGTTCCGGAGATATAAGCGACCCAATTAGGCCACGTCCCCTGCAGTTTATGTTTTCGGCTAATAACTCGAGAACCACTGATGCGATCTCAACTTGCTTATCACCATTCGACTTGCCGTGCTGACTTATCACTGGCTATATGGTTTACTTTACAACAGTCCCAGAACAGTCAAAAAACCCGTTTTTGACCACTTTCAATACAGTCTCAAATGGTTACTTTTGGATACTTTAATAACTTCGTGATTATTGGTGCTAACTTCAATTTGCAATATATTGTTCGAATGCCCCAAGCCTAGCGCACATAATAAAACACTAAAAACAACTACTTTCACACCACACAAATCCTGTCAGGTCATTTCCCAAAAATGACCCGATGTCCTACAATAATAATTCAAGTTTCTTCGTGATCAGCATCATCTAATTACTCTAAAAACACCTTTAAAAACTATGTATCTTGATTATTTAATTTTCTCAAATTTTCACCCAACAAAATCTGGTAATCCCATAAGCCTCAAATTGATCTTTTTTGCCAAAACACAAATGTTGTTCTTTTTCAGAGTCCTCGTGGACATCAATGTATTGTGAACACTCTTACTACAAAGAGGACTCATTTGACCTATTTAAAACCCAAAAATACCTTCAATAAACATGTTCGTATATTGAACTTACGTTGACCAAGTTTCCATTGATTTTTGGATTTCCACCCTGGCAGGCTCTTGGGTCGTCTACGGATCATTTTATACTCAGGCAGACCAACATAAATTCGTTTTGAATTTATGGTCGGAATAGCCGGTTTGATGTTATTATCAACCCAAACCTGAATGCTTTCTCTCCATTAAAGGGTATGGTATATATTGGTTACACCAACATAGTTTTACCTATGGCCACACTGAGTACTTAACGGTATCTTAACGGTATCCAAGGGGTCTTAACTGCCACCGAAGTAACAGCCAAGATTGATCCCTTGGCTCCCACTTATGCTACACCTCTCATGTCTCTTCACAAAGTCAGACTAGAGTCAAGCTCAACAGGGTCTTCTTTCCCCGCTGATTTTGCCAAGCCCGTTCCCTTGGCTGTGGTTTCGCTAGATAGTAGTTAGGGACAGTGGGAATCTCGTTAATCCATTCATGCGCGTCACTAATTAGATGAAGAGGCATTTGGCTATGTGATCGGTCAACCACAGTTGCTCCCAACTCCCGTTGGCTATCAGGTATCGTGCATATCCGGCCTGCGATCTGACGCTCGGTAGCTTACAGGTAAACCCCCCATGCTGAGCCTGTCATCAGACCCAACACGCCCCCGTTTACCCCGGTATGGCTCACTGGCCAACGCTGGTGCAGAGTTGTGCTGTTAAATGATCGCTCACTAACAAGCGGATAGAGCAATTGTTTTTGACTTTCTTTTGACTTTACCCAAGTCATCAGGGACCTCGAGGTTAACTACGCCTCA
>NW_028315841.1:39023-44023 GCF_039701765.1 Tetranychus urticae
CCTAACCTAACCTAACCTAACCTAACCTAACCTAACCTAACCTAACCTAACCTAACCTAACCTAACCTAACCTAACCTAACCTAACCTAACCTAACCTAACCTAACCTAACCTAACCTAACCTAACCTAACCTAACCTAACCTAACCTAACCTAACCTAACCTAACCTAACCTAACCTAACCTAACCTAACCTAACCTAACCTAACCTAACCTAACCTAACCTAACCTAACCTAACCTAACCTAACCTAACCTAACCTAACCTAACCTAACCTAACCTAACCTAACCTAACCTAACCTAACCTAACCTAACCTAACCTAACCTAACCTAACCTAACCTAACCTAACCTAACCTAACCTAACCTAACCTAACCTAACCTAACCTAACCTAACCTAACCTAACCTAACCTAACCTAACCTAACCTAACCTAACCTAACCTAACCTAACCTAACCTAACCTAACCTAACCTAACCTAACCTAACCTAACCTAACCTAACCTAACCTAACCTAACCTAACCTAACCTAACCTAACCTAACCTAACCTAACCTAACCTAACCTAACCTAACCTAACCTAACCTAACCTAACCTAACCTAACCTAACCTAACCTAACCTAACCTAACCTAACCTAACCTAACCTAACCTAACCTAACCTAACCTAACCTAACCTAACCTAACCTAACCTAACCTAACCTAACCTAACCTAACCTAACCTAACCTAACCTAACCTAACCTAACCTAACCTAACCTAACCTAACCTAACCTAACCTAACCTAACCTAACCTAACCTAACCTAACCTAACCTAACCTAACCTAACCTAACCTAACCTAACCTAACCTAACCTAACCTAACCTAACCTAACCTAACCTAACCTAACCTAACCTAACCTAACCTAACCTAACCTAACCTAACCTAACCTAACCTAACCTAACCTAACCTAACCTAACCTAACCTAACCTAACCTAACCTAACCTAACCTAACCTAACCTAACCTAACCTAACCTAACCTAACCTAACCTAACCTAACCTAACCTAACCTAACCTAACCTAACCTAACCTAACCTAACCTAACCTAACCTAACCTAACCTAACCTAACCTAACCTAACCTAACCTAACCTAACCTAACCTAACCTAACCTAACCTAACCTAACCTAACCTAACCTAACCTAACCTAACCTAACCTAACCTAACCTAACCTAACCTAACCTAACCTAACCTAACCTAACCTAACCTAACCTAACCTAACCTAACCTAACCTAACCTAACCTAACCTAACCTAACCTAACCTAACCTAACCTAACCTAACCTAACCTAACCTAACCTAACCTAACCTAACCTAACCTAACCTAACCTAACCTAACCTAACCTAACCTAACCTAACCTAACCTAACCTAACCTAACCTAACCTAACCTAACCTAACCTAACCTAACCTAACCTAACCTAACCTAACCTAACCTAACCTAACCTAACCTAACCTAACCTAACCTAACCTAACCTAACCTAACCTAACCTAACCTAACCTAACCTAACCTAACCTAACCTAACCTAACCTAACCTAACCTAACCTAACCTAACCTAACCTAACCTAACCTAACCTAACCTAACCTAACCTAACCTAACCTAACCTAACCTAACCTAACCTAACCTAACCTAACCTAACCTAACCTAACCTAACCTAACCTAACCTAACCTAACCTAACCTAACCTAACCTAACCTAACCTAACCTAACCTAACCTAACCTAACCTAACCTAACCTAACCTAACCTAACCTAACCTAACCTAACCTAACCTAACCTAACCTAACCTAACCTAACCTAACCTAACCTAACCTAACCTAACCTAACCTAACCTAACCTAACCTAACCTAACCTAACCTAACCTAACCTAACCTAACCTAACCTAACCTAACCTAACCTAACCTAACCTAACCTAACCTAACCTAACCTAACCTAACCTAACCTAACCTAACCTAACCTAACCTAACCTAACCTAACCTAACCTAACCTAACCTAACCTAACCTAACCTAACCTAACCTAACCTAACCTAACCTAACCTAACCTAACCTAACCTAACCTAACCTAACCTAACCTAACCTAACCTAACCTAACCTAACCTAACCTAACCTAACCTAACCTAACCTAACCTAACCTAACCTAACCTAACCTAACCTAACCTAACCTAACCTAACCTAACCTAACCTAACCTAACCTAACCTAACCTAACCTAACCTAACCTAACCTAACCTAACCTAACCTAACCTAACCTAACCTAACCTAACCTAACCTAACCTAACCTAACCTAACCTAACCTAACCTAACCTAACCTAACCTAACCTAACCTAACCTAACCTAACCTAACCTAACCTAACCTAACCTAACCTAACCTAACCTAACCTAACCTAACCTAACCTAACCTAACCTAACCTAACCTAACCTAACCTAACCTAACCTAACCTAACCTAACCTAACCTAACCTAACCTAACCTAACCTAACCTAACCTAACCTAACCTAACCTAACCTAACCTAACCTAACCTAACCTAACCTAACCTAACCTAACCTAACCTAACCTAACCTAACCTAACCTAACCTAACCTAACCTAACCTAACCTAACCTAACCTAACCTAACCTAACCTAACCTAACCTAACCTAACCTAACCTAACCTAACCTAACCTAACCTAACCTAACCTAACCTAACCTAACCTAACCTAACCTAACCTAACCTAACCTAACCTAACCTAACCTAACCTAACCTAACCTAACCTAACCTAACCTAACCTAACCTAACCTAACCTAACCTAACCTAACCTAACCTAACCTAACCTAACCTAACCTAACCTAACCTAACCTAACCTAACCTAACCTAACCTAACCTAACCTAACCTAACCTAACCTAACCTAACCTAACCTAACCTAACCTAACCTAACCTAACCTAACCTAACCTAACCTAACCTAACCTAACCTAACCTAACCTAACCTAACCTAACCTAACCTAACCTAACCTAACCTAACCTAACCTAACCTAACCTAACCTAACCTAACCTAACCTAACCTAACCTAACCTAACCTAACCTAACCTAACCTAACCTAACCTAACCTAACCTAACCTAACCTAACCTAACCTAACCTAACCTAACCTAACCTAACCTAACCTAACCTAACCTAACCTAACCTAACCTAACCTAACCTAACCTAACCTAACCTAACCTAACCTAACCTAACCTAACCTAACCTAACCTAACCTAACCTAACCTAACCTAACCTAACCTAACCTAACCTAACCTAACCTAACCTAACCTAACCTAACCTAACCTAACCTAACCTAACCTAACCTAACCTAACCTAACCTAACCTAACCTAACCTAACCTAACCTAACCTAACCTAACCTAACCTAACCTAACCTAACCTAACCTAACCTAACCTAACCTAACCTAACCTAACCTAACCTAACCTAACCTAACCTAACCTAACCTAACCTAACCTAACCTAACCTAACCTAACCTAACCTAACCTAACCTAACCTAACCTAACCTAACCTAACCTAACCTAACCTAACCTAACCTAACCTAACCTAACCTAACCTAACCTAACCTAACCTAACCTAACCTAACCTAACCTAACCTAACCTAACCTAACCTAACCTAACCTAACCTAACCTAACCTAACCTAACCTAACCTAACCTAACCTAACCTAACCTAACCTAACCTAACCTAACCTAACCTAACCTAACCTAACCTAACCTAACCTAACCTAACCTAACCTAACCTAACCTAACCTAACCTAACCTAACCTAACCTAACCTAACCTAACCTAACCTAACCTAACCTAACCTAACCTAACCTAACCTAACCTAACCTAACCTAACCTAACCTAACCTAACCTAACCTAACCTAACCTAACCTAACCTAACCTAACCTAACCTAACCTAACCTAACCTAACCTAACCTAACCTAACCTAACCTAACCTAACCTAACCTAACCTAACCTAACCTAACCTAACCTAACCTAACCTAACCTAACCTAACCTAACCTAACCTAACCTAACCTAACCTAACCTAACCTAACCTAACCTAACCTAACCTAACCTAACCTAACCTAACCTAACCTAACCTAACCTAACCTAACCTAACCTAACCTAACCTAACCTAACCTAACCTAACCTAACCTAACCTAACCTAACCTAACCTAACCTAACCTAACCTAACCTAACCTAACCTAACCTAACCTAACCTAACCTAACCTAACCTAACCTAACCTAACCTAACCTAACCTAACCTAACCTAACCTAACCTAACCTAACCTAACCTAACCTAACCTAACCTAACCTAACCTAACCTAACCTAACCTAACCTAACCTAACCTAACCTAACCTAACCTAACCTAACCTAACCTAACCTAACCTAACCTAACCTAACCTAACCTAACCTAACCTAACCTAACCTAACCTAACCTAACCTAACCTAACCTAACCTAACCTAACCTAACCTAACCTAACCTAACCTAACCTAACCTAACCTAACCTAACCTAACCTAACCTAACCTAACCTAACCTAACCTAACCTAACCTAACCTAACCTAACCTAACCTAACCTAACCTAACCTAACCTAACCTAACCTAACCTAACCTAACCTAACCTAACCTAACCTAACCTAACCTAACCTAACCTAACCTAACCTAACCTAACCTAACCTAACCTAACCTAACCTAACCTAACCTAACCTAACCTAACCTAACCTAACCTAACCTAACCTAACCTAACCTAACCTAACCTAACCTAACCTAACCTAACCTAACCTAACCTAACCTAACCTAACCTAACCTAACCTAACCTAACCTAACCTAACCTAACCTAACCTAACCTAACCTAACCTAACCTAACCTAACCTAACCTAACCTAACCTAACCTAACCTAACCTAACCTAACCTAACCTAACCTAACCTAACCTAACCTAACCTAACCTAACCTAACCTAACCTAACCTAACCTAACCTAA
>NW_028315841.1:44523-57879 GCF_039701765.1 Tetranychus urticae
CCTAACCTAACCTAACCTAACCTAACCTAACCTAACCTAACCTAACCTAACCTAACCTAACCTAACCTAACCTAACCTAACCTAACCTAACCTAACCTAACCTAACCTAACCTAACCTAACCTAACCTAACCTAACCTAACCTAACCTAACCTAACCTAACCTAACCTAACCTAACCTAACCTAACCTAACCTAACCTAACCTAACCTAACCTAACCTAACCTAACCTAACCTAACCTAACCTAACCTAACCTAACCTAACCTAACCTAACCTAACCTAACCTAACCTAACCTAACCTAACCTAACCTAACCTAACCTAACCTAACCTAACCTAACCTAACCTAACCTAACCTAACCTAACCTAACCTAACCTAACCTAACCTAACCTAACCTAACCTAACCTAACCTAACCTAACCTAACCTAACCTAACCTAACCTAACCTAACCTAACCTAACCTAACCTAACCTAACCTAACCTAACCTAACCTAACCTAACCTAACCTAACCTAACCTAACCTAACCTAACCTAACCTAACCTAACCTAACCTAACCTAACCTAACCTAACCTAACCTAACCTAACCTAACCTAACCTAACCTAACCTAACCTAACCTAACCTAACCTAACCTAACCTAACCTAACCTAACCTAACCTAACCTAACCTAACCTAACCTAACCTAACCTAACCTAACCTAACCTAACCTAACCTAACCTAACCTAACCTAACCTAACCTAACCTAACCTAACCTAACCTAACCTAACCTAACCTAACCTAACCTAACCTAACCTAACCTAACCTAACCTAACCTAACCTAACCTAACCTAACCTAACCTAACCTAACCTAACCTAACCTAACCTAACCTAACCTAACCTAACCTAACCTAACCTAACCTAACCTAACCTAACCTAACCTAACCTAACCTAACCTAACCTAACCTAACCTAACCTAACCTAACCTAACCTAACCTAACCTAACCTAACCTAACCTAACCTAACCTAACCTAACCTAACCTAACCTAACCTAACCTAACCTAACCTAACCTAACCTAACCTAACCTAACCTAACCTAACCTAACCTAACCTAACCTAACCTAACCTAACCTAACCTAACCTAACCTAACCTAACCTAACCTAACCTAACCTAACCTAACCTAACCTAACTCTAACCTAACCTAACCTAACCTAACCTAACCTAACCTAACCTAACCTAACCTAACCTAACCTAACCTAACCTAACCTAACCTAACCTAACCTAACCTAACCTAACCTAACCTAACCTAACCTAACCTAACCTAACCTAACCTAACCTAACCTAACCTAACCTAACCTAACCTAACCTAACCTAACCTAACCTAACCTAACCTAACCTAACCTAACCTAACCTAACCTAACCTAACCTAACCTAACCTAACCTAACCTAACCTAACCTAACCTAACCTAACCTAACCTAACCTAACCTAACCTAACCTAACCTAACCTAACCTAACCTAACCTAACCTAACCTAACCTAACCTAACCTAACCTAACCTAACCTAACCTAACCTAACCTAACCTAACCTAACCTAACCTAACCTAACCTAACCTAACCTAACCTAACCTAACCTAACCTAACCTAACCTAACCTAACCTAACCTAACCTAACCTAACCTAACCTAACCTAACCTAACCTAACCTAACCTAACCTAACCTAACCTAACCTAACCTAACCTAACCTAACCTAACCTAACCTAACCTAACCTAACCTAACCTAACCTAACCTAACCTAACCTAACCTAACCTAACCTAACCTAACCTAACCTAACCTAACCTAACCTAACCTAACCTAACCTAACCTAACCTAACCTAACCTAACCTAACCTAACCTAACCTAACCTAACCTAACCTAACCTAACCTAACCTAACCTAACCTAACCTAACCTAACCTAACCTAACCTAACCTAACCTAACCTAACCTAACCTAACCTAACCTAACCTAACCTAACCTAACCTAACCTAACCTAACCTAACCTAACCTAACCTAACCTAACCTAACCTAACCTAACCTAACCTAACCTAACCTAACCTAACCTAACCTAACCTAACCTAACCTAACCTAACCTAACCTAACCTAACCTAACCTAACCTAACCTAACCTAACCTAACCTAACCTAACCTAACCTAACCTAACCTAACCTAACCTAACCTAACCTAACCTAACCTAACCTAACCTAACCTAACCTAACCTAACCTAACCTAACCTAACCTAACCTAACCTAACCTAACCTAACCTAACCTAACCTAACCTAACCTAACCTAACCTAACCTAACCTAACCTAACCTAACCTAACCTAACCTAACCTAACCTAACCTAACCTAACCTAACCTAACCTAACCTAACCTAACCTAACCTAACCTAACCTAACCTAACCTAACCTAACCTAACCTAACCTAACCTAACCTAACCTAACCTAACCTAACCTAACCTAACCTAACCTAACCTAACCTAACCTAACCTAACCTAACCTAACCTAACCTAACCTAACCTAACCTAACCTAACCTAACCTAACCTAACCTAACCTAACCTAACCTAACCTAACCTAACCTAACCTAACCTAACCTAACCTAACCTAACCTAACCTAACCTAACCTAACCTAACCTAACCTAACCTAACCTAACCTAACCTAACCTAACCTAACCTAACCTAACCTAACCTAACCTAACCTAACCTAACCTAACCTAACCTAACCTAACCTAACCTAACCTAACCTAACCTAACCTAACCTAACCTAACCTAACCTAACCTAACCTAACCTAACCTAACCTAACCTAACCTAACCTAACCTAACCTAACCTAACCTAACCTAACCTAACCTAACCTAACCTAACCTAACCTAACCTAACCTAACCTAACCTAACCTAACCTAACCTAACCTAACCTAACCTAACCTAACCTAACCTAACCTAACCTAACCTAACCTAACCTAACCTAACCTAACCTAACCTAACCTAACCTAACCTAACCTAACCTAACCTAACCTAACCTAACCTAACCTAACCTAACCTAACCTAACCTAACCTAACCTAACCTAACCTAACCTAACCTAACCTAACCTAACCTAACCTAACCTAACCTAACCTAACCTAACCTAACCTAACCTAACCTAACCTAACCTAACCTAACCTAACCTAACCTAACCTAACCTAACCTAACCTAACCTAACCTAACCTAACCTAACCTAACCTAACCTAACCTAACCTAACCTAACCTAACCTAACCTAACCTAACCTAACCTAACCTAACCTAACCTAACCTAACCTAACCTAACCTAACCTAACCTAACCTAACCTAACCTAACCTAACCTAACCTAACCTAACCTAACCTAACCTAACCTAACCTAACCTAACCTAACCTAACCTAACCTAACCTAACCTAACCTAACCTAACCTAACCTAACCTAACCTAACCTAACCTAACCTAACCTAACCTAACCTAACCTAACCTAACCTAACCTAACCTAACCTAACCTAACCTAACCTAACCTAACCTAACCTAACCTAACCTAACCTAACCTAACCTAACCTAACCTAACCTAACCTAACCTAACCTAACCTAACCTAACCTAACCTAACCTAACCTAACCTAACCTAACCTAACCTAACCTAACCTAACCTAACCTAACCTAACCTAACCTAACCTAACCTAACCTAACCTAACCTAACCTAACCTAACCTAACCTAACCTAACCTAACCTAACCTAACCTAACCTAACCTAACCTAACCTAACCTAACCTAACCTAACCTAACCTAACCTAACCTAACCTAACCTAACCTAACCTAACCTAACCTAACCTAACCTAACCTAACCTAACCTAACCTAACCTAACCTAACCTAACCTAACCTAACCTAACCTAACCTAACCTAACCTAACCTAACCTAACCTAACCTAACCTAACCTAACCTAACCTAACCTAACCTAACCTAACCTAACCTAACCTAACCTAACCTAACCTAACCTAACCTAACCTAACCTAACCTAACCTAACCTAACCTAACCTAACCTAACCTAACCTAACCTAACCTAACCTAACCTAACCTAACCTAACCTAACCTAACCTAACCTAACCTAACCTAACCTAACCTAACCTAACCTAACCTAACCTAACCTAACCTAACCTAACCTAACCTAACCTAACCTAACCTAACCTAACCTAACCTAACCTAACCTAACCTAACCTAACCTAACCTAACCTAACCTAACCTAACCTAACCTAACCTAACCTAACCTAACCTAACCTAACCTAACCTAACCTAACCTAACCTAACCTAACCTAACCTAACCTAACCTAACCTAACCTAACCTAACCTAACCTAACCTAACCTAACCTAACCTAACCTAACCTAACCTAACCTAACCTAACCTAACCTAACCTAACCTAACCTAACCTAACCTAACCTAACCTAACCTAACCTAACCTAACCTAACCTAACCTAACCTAACCTAACCTAACCTAACCTAACCTAACCTAACCTAACCTAACCTAACCTAACCTAACCTAACCTAACCTAACCTAACCTAACCTAACCTAACCTAACCTAACCTAACCTAACCTAACCTAACCTAACCTAACCTAACCTAACCTAACCTAACCTAACCTAACCTAACCTAACCTAACCTAACCTAACCTAACCTAACCTAACCTAACCTAACCTAACCTAACCTAACCTAACCTAACCTAACCTAACCTAACCTAACCTAACCTAACCTAACCTAACCTAACCTAACCTAACCTAACCTAACCTAACCTAACCTAACCTAACCTAACCTAACCTAACCTAACCTAACCTAACCTAACCTAACCTAACCTAACCTAACCTAACCTAACCTAACCTAACCTAACCTAACCTAACCTAACCTAACCTAACCTAACCTAACCTAACCTAACCTAACCTAACCTAACCTAACCTAACCTAACCTAACCTAACCTAACCTAACCTAACCTAACCTAACCTAACCTAACCTAACCTAACCTAACCTAACCTAACCTAACCTAACCTAACCTAACCTAACCTAACCTAACCTAACCTAACCTAACCTAACCTAACCTAACCTAACCTAACCTAACCTAACCTAACCTAACCTAACCTAACCTAACCTAACCTAACCTAACCTAACCTAACCTAACCTAACCTAACCTAACCTAACCTAACCTAACCTAACCTAACCTAACCTAACCTAACCTAACCTAACCTAACCTAACCTAACCTAACCTAACCTAACCTAACCTAACCTAACCTAACCTAACCTAACCTAACCTAACCTAACCTAACCTAACCTAACCTAACCTAACCTAACCTAACCTAACCTAACCTAACCTAACCTAACCTAACCTAACCTAACCTAACCTAACCTAACCTAACCTAACCTAACCTAACCTAACCTAACCTAACCTAACCTAACCTAACCTAACCTAACCTAACCTAACCTAACCTAACCTAACCTAACCTAACCTAACCTAACCTAACCTAACCTAACCTAACCTAACCTAACCTAACCTAACCTAACCTAACCTAACCTAACCTAACCTAACCTAACCTAACCTAACCTAACCTAACCTAACCTAACCTAACCTAACCTAACCTAACCTAACCTAACCTAACCTAACCTAACCTAACCTAACCTAACCTAACCTAACCTAACCTAACCTAACCTAACCTAACCTAACCTAACCTAACCTAACCTAACCTAACCTAACCTAACCTAACCTAACCTAACCTAACCTAACCTAACCTAACCTAACCTAACCTAACCTAACCTAACCTAACCTAACCTAACCTAACCTAACCTAACCTAACCTAACCTAACCTAACCTAACCTAACCTAACCTAACCTAACCTAACCTAACCTAACCTAACCTAACCTAACCTAACCTAACCTAACCTAACCTAACCTAACCTAACCTAACCTAACCTAACCTAACCTAACCTAACCTAACCTAACCTAACCTAACCTAACCTAACCTAACCTAACCTAACCTAACCTAACCTAACCTAACCTAACCTAACCTAACCTAACCTAACCTAACCTAACCTAACCTAACCTAACCTAACCTAACCTAACCTAACCTAACCTAACCTAACCTAACCTAACCTAACCTAACCTAACCTAACCTAACCTAACCTAACCTAACCTAACCTAACCTAACCTAACCTAACCTAACCTAACCTAACCTAACCTAACCTAACCTAACCTAACCTAACCTAACCTAACCTAACCTAACCTAACCTAACCTAACCTAACCTAACCTAACCTAACCTAACCTAACCTAACCTAACCTAACCTAACCTAACCTAACCTAACCTAACCTAACCTAACCTAACCTAACCTAACCTAACCTAACCTAACCTAACCTAACCTAACCTAACCTAACCTAACCTAACCTAACCTAACCTAACCTAACCTAACCTAACCTAACCTAACCTAACCTAACCTAACCTAACCTAACCTAACCTAACCTAACCTAACCTAACCTAACCTAACCTAACCTAACCTAACCTAACCTAACCTAACCTAACCTAACCTAACCTAACCTAACCTAACCTAACCTAACCTAACCTAACCTAACCTAACCTAACCTAACCTAACCTAACCTAACCTAACCTAACCTAACCTAACCTAACCTAACCTAACCTAACCTAACCTAACCTAACCTAACCTAACCTAACCTAACCTAACCTAACCTAACCTAACCTAACCTAACCTAACCTAACCTAACCTAACCTAACCTAACCTAACCTAACCTAACCTAACCTAACCTAACCTAACCTAACCTAACCTAACCTAACCTAACCTAACCTAACCTAACCTAACCTAACCTAACCTAACCTAACCTAACCTAACCTAACCTAACCTAACCTAACCTAACCTAACCTAACCTAACCTAACCTAACCTAACCTAACCTAACCTAACCTAACCTAACCTAACCTAACCTAACCTAACCTAACCTAACCTAACCTAACCTAACCTAACCTAACCTAACCTAACCTAACCTAACCTAACCTAACCTAACCTAACCTAACCTAACCTAACCTAACCTAACCTAACCTAACCTAACCTAACCTAACCTAACCTAACCTAACCTAACCTAACCTAACCTAACCTAACCTAACCTAACCTAACCTAACCTAACCTAACCTAACCTAACCTAACCTAACCTAACCTAACCTAACCTAACCTAACCTAACCTAACCTAACCTAACCTAACCTAACCTAACCTAACCTAACCTAACCTAACCTAACCTAACCTAACCTAACCTAACCTAACCTAACCTAACCTAACCTAACCTAACCTAACCTAACCTAACCTAACCTAACCTAACCTAACCTAACCTAACCTAACCTAACCTAACCTAACCTAACCTAACCTAACCTAACCTAACCTAACCTAACCTAACCTAACCTAACCTAACCTAACCTAACCTAACCTAACCTAACCTAACCTAACCTAACCTAACCTAACCTAACCTAACCTAACCTAACCTAACCTAACCTAACCTAACCTAACCTAACCTAACCTAACCTAACCTAACCTAACCTAACCTAACCTAACCTAACCTAACCTAACCTAACCTAACCTAACCTAACCTAACCTAACCTAACCTAACCTAACCTAACCTAACCTAACCTAACCTAACCTAACCTAACCTAACCTAACCTAACCTAACCTAACCTAACCTAACCTAACCTAACCTAACCTAACCTAACCTAACCTAACCTAACCTAACCTAACCTAACCTAACCTAACCTAACCTAACCTAACCTAACCTAACCTAACCTAACCTAACCTAACCTAACCTAACCTAACCTAACCTAACCTAACCTAACCTAACCTAACCTAACCTAACCTAACCTAACCTAACCTAACCTAACCTAACCTAACCTAACCTAACCTAACCTAACCTAACCTAACCTAACCTAACCTAACCTAACCTAACCTAACCTAACCTAACCTAACCTAACCTAACCTAACCTAACCTAACCTAACCTAACCTAACCTAACCTAACCTAACCTAACCTAACCTAACCTAACCTAACCTAACCTAACCTAACCTAACCTAACCTAACCTAACCTAACCTAACCTAACCTAACCTAACCTAACCTAACCTAACCTAACCTAACCTAACCTAACCTAACCTAACCTAACCTAACCTAACCTAACCTAACCTAACCTAACCTAACCTAACCTAACCTAACCTAACCTAACCTAACCTAACCTAACCTAACCTAACCTAACCTAACCTAACCTAACCTAACCTAACCTAACCTAACCTAACCTAACCTAACCTAACCTAACCTAACCTAACCTAACCTAACCTAACCTAACCTAACCTAACCTAACCTAACCTAACCTAACCTAACCTAACCTAACCTAACCTAACCTAACCTAACCTAACCTAACCTAACCTAACCTAACCTAACCTAACCTAACCTAACCTAACCTAACCTAACCTAACCTAACCTAACCTAACCTAACCTAACCTAACCTAACCTAACCTAACCTAACCTAACCTAACCTAACCTAACCTAACCTAACCTAACCTAACCTAACCTAACCTAACCTAACCTAACCTAACCTAACCTAACCTAACCTAACCTAACCTAACCTAACCTAACCTAACCTAACCTAACCTAACCTAACCTAACCTAACCTAACCTAACCTAACCTAACCTAACCTAACCTAACCTAACCTAACCTAACCTAACCTAACCTAACCTAACCTAACCTAACCTAACCTAACCTAACCTAACCTAACCTAACCTAACCTAACCTAACCTAACCTAACCTAACCTAACCTAACCTAACCTAACCTAACCTAACCTAACCTAACCTAACCTAACCTAACCTAACCTAACCTAACCTAACCTAACCTAACCTAACCTAACCTAACCTAACCTAACCTAACCTAACCTAACCTAACCTAACCTAACCTAACCTAACCTAACCTAACCTAACCTAACCTAACCTAACCTAACCTAACCTAACCTAACCTAACCTAACCTAACCTAACCTAACCTAACCTAACCTAACCTAACCTAACCTAACCTAACCTAACCTAACCTAACCTAACCTAACCTAACCTAACCTAACCTAACCTAACCTAACCTAACCTAACCTAACCTAACCTAACCTAACCTAACCTAACCTAACCTAACCTAACCTAACCTAACCTAACCTAACCTAACCTAACCTAACCTAACCTAACCTAACCTAACCTAACCTAACCTAACCTAACCTAACCTAACCTAACCTAACCTAACCTAACCTAACCTAACCTAACCTAACCTAACCTAACCTAACCTAACCTAACCTAACCTAACCTAACCTAACCTAACCTAACCTAACCTAACCTAACCTAACCTAACCTAACCTAACCTAACCTAACCTAACCTAACCTAACCTAACCTAACCTAACCTAACCTAACCTAACCTAACCTAACCTAACCTAACCTAACCTAACCTAACCTAACCTAACCTAACCTAACCTAACCTAACCTAACCTAACCTAACCTAACCTAACCTAACCTAACCTAACCTAACCTAACCTAACCTAACCTAACCTAACCTAACCTAACCTAACCTAACCTAACCTAACCTAACCTAACCTAACCTAACCTAACCTAACCTAACCTAACCTAACCTAACCTAACCTAACCTAACCTAACCTAACCTAACCTAACCTAACCTAACCTAACCTAACCTAACCTAACCTAACCTAACCTAACCTAACCTAACCTAACCTAACCTAACCTAACCTAACCTAACCTAACCTAACCTAACCTAACCTAACCTAACCTAACCTAACCTAACCTAACCTAACCTAACCTAACCTAACCTAACCTAACCTAACCTAACCTAACCTAACCTAACCTAACCTAACCTAACCTAACCTAACCTAACCTAACCTAACCTAACCTAACCTAACCTAACCTAACCTAACCTAACCTAACCTAACCTAACCTAACCTAACCTAACCTAACCTAACCTAACCTAACCTAACCTAACCTAACCTAACCTAACCTAACCTAACCTAACCTAACCTAACCTAACCTAACCTAACCTAACCTAACCTAACCTAACCTAACCTAACCTAACCTAACCTAACCTAACCTAACCTAACCTAACCTAACCTAACCTAACCTAACCTAACCTAACCTAACCTAACCTAACCTAACCTAACCTAACCTAACCTAACCTAACCTAACCTAACCTAACCTAACCTAACCTAACCTAACCTAACCTAACCTAACCTAACCTAACCTAACCTAACCTAACCTAACCTAACCTAACCTAACCTAACCTAACCTAACCTAACCTAACCTAACCTAACCTAACCTAACCTAACCTAACCTAACCTAACCTAACCTAACCTAACCTAACCTAACCTAACCTAACCTAACCTAACCTAACCTAACCTAACCTAACCTAACCTAACCTAACCTAACCTAACCTAACCTAACCTAACCTAACCTAACCTAACCTAACCTAACCTAACCTAACCTAACCTAACCTAACCTAACCTAACCTAACCTAACCTAACCTAACCTAACCTAACCTAACCTAACCTAACCTAACCTAACCTAACCTAACCTAACCTAACCTAACCTAACCTAACCTAACCTAACCTAACCTAACCTAACCTAACCTAACCTAACCTAACCTAACCTAACCTAACCTAACCTAACCTAACCTAACCTAACCTAACCTAACCTAACCTAACCTAACCTAACCTAACCTAACCTAACCTAACCTAACCTAACCTAACCTAACCTAACCTAACCTAACCTAACCTAACCTAACCTAACCTAACCTAACCTAACCTAACCTAACCTAACCTAACCTAACCTAACCTAACCTAACCTAACCTAACCTAACCTAACCTAACCTAACCTAACCTAACCTAACCTAACCTAACCTAACCTAACCTAACCTAACCTAACCTAACCTAACCTAACCTAACCTAACCTAACCTAACCTAACCTAACCTAACCTAACCTAACCTAACCTAACCTAACCTAACCTAACCTAACCTAACCTAACCTAACCTAACCTAACCTAACCTAACCTAACCTAACCTAACCTAACCTAACCTAACCTAACCTAACCTAACCTAACCTAACCTAACCTAACCTAACCTAACCTAACCTAACCTAACCTAACCTAACCTAACCTAACCTAACCTAACCTAACCTAACCTAACCTAACCTAACCTAACCTAACCTAACCTAACCTAACCTAACCTAACCTAACCTAACCTAACCTAACCTAACCTAACCTAACCTAACCTAACCTAACCTAACCTAACCTAACCTAACCTAACCTAACCTAACCTAACCTAACCTAACCTAACCTAACCTAACCTAACCTAACCTAACCTAACCTAACCTAACCTAACCTAACCTAACCTAACCTAACCTAACCTAACCTAACCTAACCTAACCTAACCTAACCTAACCTAACCTAACCTAACCTAACCTAACCTAACCTAACCTAACCTAACCTAACCTAACCTAACCTAACCTAACCTAACCTAACCTAACCTAACCTAACCTAACCTAACCTAACCTAACCTAACCTAACCTAACCTAACCTAACCTAACCTAACCTAACCTAACCTAACCTAACCTAACCTAACCTAACCTAACCTAACCTAACCTAACCTAACCTAACCTAACCTAACCTAACCTAACCTAACCTAACCTAACCTAACCTAACCTAACCTAACCTAACCTAACCTAACCTAACCTAACCTAACCTAACCTAACCTAACCTAACCTAACCTAACCTAACCTAACCTAACCTAACCTAACCTAACCTAACCTAACCTAACCTAACCTAACCTAACCTAACCTAACCTAACCTAACCTAACCTAACCTAACCTAACCTAACCTAACCTAACCTAACCTAACCTAACCTAACCTAACCTAACCTAACCTAACCTAACCTAACCTAACCTAACCTAACCTAACCTAACCTAACCTAACCTAACCTAACCTAACCTAACCTAACCTAACCTAACCTAACCTAACCTAACCTAACCTAACCTAACCTAACCTAACCTAACCTAACCTAACCTAACCTAACCTAACCTAACCTAACCTAACCTAACCTAACCTAACCTAACCTAACCTAACCTAACCTAACCTAACCTAACCTAACCTAACCTAACCTAACCTAACCTAACCTAACCTAACCTAACCTAACCTAACCTAACCTAACCTAACCTAACCTAACCTAACCTAACCTAACCTAACCTAACCTAACCTAACCTAACCTAACCTAACCTAACCTAACCTAACCTAACCTAACCTAACCTAACCTAACCTAACCTAACCTAACCTAACCTAACCTAACCTAACCTAACCTAACCTAACCTAACCTAACCTAACCTAACCTAACCTAACCTAACCTAACCTAACCTAACCTAACCTAACCTAACCTAACCTAACCTAACCTAACCTAACCTAACCTAACCTAACCTAACCTAACCTAACCTAACCTAACCTAACCTAACCTAACCTAACCTAACCTAACCTAACCTAACCTAACCTAACCTAACCTAACCTAACCTAACCTAACCTAACCTAACCTAACCTAACCTAACCTAACCTAACCTAACCTAACCTAACCTAACCTAACCTAACCTAACCTAACCTAACCTAACCTAACCTAACCTAACCTAACCTAACCTAACCTAACCTAACCTAACCTAACCTAACCTAACCTAACCTAACCTAACCTAACCTAACCTAACCTAACCTAACCTAACCTAACCTAACCTAACCTAACCTAACCTAACCTAACCTAACCTAACCTAACCTAACCTAACCTAACCTAACCTAACCTAACCTAACCTAACCTAACCTAACCTAACCTAACCTAACCTAACCTAACCTAACCTAACCTAACCTAACCTAACCTAACCTAACCTAACCTAACCTAACCTAACCTAACCTAACCTAACCTAACCTAACCTAACCTAACCTAACCTAACCTAACCTAACCTAACCTAACCTAACCTAACCTAACCTAACCTAACCTAACCTAACCTAACCTAACCTAACCTAACCTAACCTAACCTAACCTAACCTAACCTAACCTAACCTAACCTAACCTAACCTAACCTAACCTAACCTAACCTAACCTAACCTAACCTAACCTAACCTAACCTAACCTAACCTAACCTAACCTAACCTAACCTAACCTAACCTAACCTAACCTAACCTAACCTAACCTAACCTAACCTAACCTAACCTAACCTAACCTAACCTAACCTAACCTAACCTAACCTAACCTAACCTAACCTAACCTAA
>NW_028315842.1:0-2000 GCF_039701765.1 Tetranychus urticae
GCTTCCCCATAGCTGGCTTTCTGCATTCAGATCACCTGCTATGACTTTATAACGGAATTTGGATGAAGCTACTTTCGTTAAGAGATTGATATTGTTCTGGATTTCTGTTTTCGAGTCTAGATATATGGAGGATATTATCATCTTGTGGTTATTTGGTTGGTTGTACAGTTGGTTGTTAGGTTGGTTGATCGCTTGGTTGTTCGGTCGGTTGTTCGGTTGGTTGTTCGGTTGGTTGTTTGGTTGATTGTTTGGTTGATTGTTGGGTTGATTGTTTGGTTTGTTGTTCGGTTGGTTGTTCAGTCGGTTGTTTGGTTGGTTGCTTGTTCTGATGTTCGGTTGGTTGCAGTATTGAAAGTACTGTTTAATGTGCGGTTGTGCGGTTGGTTGGTTGTTCAGTTGGTTAGTTGGTTTGTTTGTTATGGTGTGTTTGCTGTTGCAGTTCGGTGTATATGTTATAGTTGTTAGATCTGGACTAGTTAGAGATGTCATTTCCATGAATCTTTCTGGCCTTTTCCTTATAATGATTAGTGATCTTATCGGTTGATCTGAGTTCCTCTGGTATACTGCTTTGACGTTTGGTGGTATCATGTAAGGTTGGCCATTTCTTTTAATTGGTGGTTCTTGTATAAGTGCTATATCTGTGTCTTTTTTATCCATTATTTTCATTAGTTCAGTTATTGCTGCTGGGCTTTTCCTTAAATTTGCTTGTATGATTTTTAGATTCATTGAGGCTTTATCAATAACCATAATCTGTTCTATTACGGATTATTGTTATGACTTCTTTTCTTGAACTGCAGTCTTTGTGAAGTGCTGAATGATTTGTATCGTAGTTTGACTTGTACGTAGCGTTTTTACCAATACAGTTTGTGCATTTGTGTGATTCTACCTTGCAGGTTTTTCCTTCGTGTTGAATAGAGCCGCATTTGTAACAGATAACTGGGGTTTGTGGAGGACACCATTTGGTCGTATGACCATAACCGCAACATCTGAGGCATTGGACAATGTTATCGTAATGTTCCACGTGGTAGATCTCCCATGAAATGGCCAATTTTGCATTTGATACTATAGACTTGTAAATACTGGGGATACACTCAATGATAACGTTTTGCCTATCTTCAGATTTCCTATTCTTAAGTCTAACTCTTATTCGCAGATCATTATTTGGGTTTATCGGTGTTGTGCTGTTTGTCAACCTTTGGTGGTTTGCTACAATTGCTTGCAGTATCTCATCATCGGTTGCGTTTTTGAGGATTCCTTTGATGATAAAGCACGGCATTCTCTTCCTTGCATGTTCGACTTTAACGTCTGGGACTTTGTTTGTGATAACTTGCATGGTGTGTTCTGCCTCTGCTTTGGTCTTGAATCTCATAATCACACGGTTTTTACTTATTGGTTTCATCTGATCTGGATGGACTTGGTCGATTGTTGGGTTGACATTCTTTTTTATAAGGGCATCAGTCTTTTCATACGATTTTGGGTTTACCTGCTCAATGATAATGGCATGCTCAGGTTTGGACTTTTTGACGAGTTCCAGTTCCGTCGGTTCATGTCTCACCATATCCGCGTAGGTAGGTACATTCTGCATTTCAATATCTTTACTAGCGAGCTGTTCCGAATGCCTTTTTTCTGATTCCAATTGTTCCTTAAGCCATGTATTTTTTTCTTTTAGGTATTCGTTTTCGTTGCTATGAACGAGGATTTCCAGTCTTGAGTTTTCTTCAATCAGTTTATCGATAAAGCTGGACATGTTTACCATCATTGTTTTTGTTGCATGTTTTATTTTGCCTGAGATGTTTGATGCTGATTTGTCTGCCAATAAATTGTTTACCGTTTCTTGCATTTCTACCATCTTTTTCCTTATATCACCTACCGATGTTCCTTCCTTAACAAGAATGTCAACAACGTCGACCACTTCCATGATCGAGTCATTCATGTTGGAGGATTTATCTTGAGTATTTCTACCCAGTTCTTCGGCGTTATTGTGTGTTCCTATGCCGGAC
>NW_028315842.1:2500-22868 GCF_039701765.1 Tetranychus urticae
AATTGATTGGTTGGTTGGCTGGTTGGTTGGTTGGGCGGTTGTTCTGGTTGGGCGGTTGCTTGACTGTTTTGTTTATTTGGTTGGCCAGTTGATTGACTGTTTGGTTGGGTCGGTTGGTCGGTTGGTTGACTGTTTGGTTGGTTGGAGTTACCTTCTTCTTCTGTATGTCCAGAAGCCGATGTTAAATCTAACCGTTTCTTCGCTTTTTTACGCTTTCTTCGTCTAACTTCAGTTTCAGAAGATGGTTGTGATTGTTTTTCTGGTGTTGGCGGCGTATTTTCGGCAATTCTTTTCGTTGAGCTGGATGCAATGGAGTTACTACTTTGCATTATCTTTCTGCCGGCGACTCTAGATTTTCTAGACGGCCTTTCGGCCTCTAGGCTTGTGTTAAATATGTTTGTACCAATAAATGGATTATCTGCTGTTCTGAGAAACCAGAACTATTTATTTGCTTATTTTTCTTGCAATTGCAGCAGAAGATATGATAGAGTTGTATGTCGGTGTTATTTTTGTAACTAAATTAGATCATAGAATTGCACGTTTTGGCTTTTTGAGGCGGGAATGTAGGTAACCATGTAGTAGTGGCTCAGGGTGTAGTTACCAATCCAAAAATGGCACTGTAGCTAATTTATTAAGGCCACAATCCTTACAAGTCCTTGGCGATTTTGCAATGTCAAGCGACTTATAAACAGCGTGGACTGATAGATCAGGTACAGCTAACTTTAGAATGTTGACGGTGTTATTTTCGGGTGCACCGAAGGTTTAAACCTCAGAATAATCACAAATTACAAATTAAACTGAGAATTTGAAGTGGTTTTAGGCCACTTCAACACGGAGCAAAAATAAGGCGACTGGTTGGTTGGTTGGTTGGTTGGTTAGGTTAGGTTAGGTTAGGTTAGGTTAGGTTAGGTTAGGTTAGGTTAGGTTAGGTTAGGTTAGGTTAGGTTAGGTTAGGTTAGGTTAGGTTAGGTTAGGTTAGGTTAGGTTAGGTTAGGTTAGGTTAGGTTAGGTTAGGTTAGGTTAGGTTAGGTTAGGTTAGGTTAGGTTAGGTTAGGTTAGGTTAGGTTAGGTTAGGTTAGGTTAGGTTAGGTTAGGTTAGGTTAGGTTAGGTTAGGTTAGGTTAGGTTAGGTTAGGTTAGGTTAGGTTAGGTTAGGTTAGGTTAGGTTAGGTTAGGTTAGGTTAGGTTAGGTTAGGTTAGGTTAGGTTAGGTTAGGTTAGGTTAGGTTAGGTTAGGTTAGGTTAGGTTAGGTTAGGTTAGGTTAGGTTAGGTTAGGTTAGGTTAGGTTAGGTTAGGTTAGGTTAGGTTAGGTTAGGTTAGGTTAGGTTAGGTTAGGTTAGGTTAGGTTAGGTTAGGTTAGGTTAGGTTAGGTTAGGTTAGGTTAGGTTAGGTTAGGTTAGGTTAGGTTAGGTTAGGTTAGGTTAGGTTAGGTTAGGTTAGGTTAGGTTAGGTTAGGTTAGGTTAGGTTAGGTTAGGTTAGGTTAGGTTAGGTTAGGTTAGGTTAGGTTAGGTTAGGTTAGGTTAGGTTAGGTTAGGTTAGGTTAGGTTAGGTTAGGTTAGGTTAGGTTAGGTTAGGTTAGGTTAGGTTAGGTTAGGTTAGGTTAGGTTAGGTTAGGTTAGGTTAGGTTAGGTTAGGTTAGGTTAGGTTAGGTTAGGTTAGGTTAGGTTAGGTTAGGTTAGGTTAGGTTAGGTTAGGTTAGGTTAGGTTAGGTTAGGTTAGGTTAGGTTAGGTTAGGTTAGGTTAGGTTAGGTTAGGTTAGGTTAGGTTAGGTTAGGTTAGGTTAGGTTAGGTTAGGTTAGGTTAGGTTAGGTTAGGTTAGGTTAGGTTAGGTTAGGTTAGGTTAGGTTAGGTTAGGTTAGGTTAGGTTAGGTTAGGTTAGGTTAGGTTAGGTTAGGTTAGGTTAGGTTAGGTTAGGTTAGGTTAGGTTAGGTTAGGTTAGGTTAGGTTAGGTTAGGTTAGGTTAGGTTAGGTTAGGTTAGGTTAGGTTAGGTTAGGTTAGGTTAGGTTAGGTTAGGTTAGGTTAGGTTAGGTTAGGTTAGGTTAGGTTAGGTTAGGTTAGGTTAGGTTAGGTTAGGTTAGGTTAGGTTAGGTTAGGTTAGGTTAGGTTAGGTTAGGTTAGGTTAGGTTAGGTTAGGTTAGGTTAGGTTAGGTTAGGTTAGGTTAGGTTAGGTTAGGTTAGGTTAGGTTAGGTTAGGTTAGGTTAGGTTAGGTTAGGTTAGGTTAGGTTAGGTTAGGTTAGGTTAGGTTAGGTTAGGTTAGGTTAGGTTAGGTTAGGTTAGGTTAGGTTAGGTTAGGTTAGGTTAGGTTAGGTTAGGTTAGGTTAGGTTAGGTTAGGTTAGGTTAGGTTAGGTTAGGTTAGGTTAGGTTAGGTTAGGTTAGGTTAGGTTAGGTTAGGTTAGGTTAGGTTAGGTTAGGTTAGGTTAGGTTAGGTTAGGTTAGGTTAGGTTAGGTTAGGTTAGGTTAGGTTAGGTTAGGTTAGGTTAGGTTAGGTTAGGTTAGGTTAGGTTAGGTTAGGTTAGGTTAGGTTAGGTTAGGTTAGGTTAGGTTAGGTTAGGTTAGGTTAGGTTAGGTTAGGTTAGGTTAGGTTAGGTTAGGTTAGGTTAGGTTAGGTTAGGTTAGGTTAGGTTAGGTTAGGTTAGGTTAGGTTAGGTTAGGTTAGGTTAGGTTAGGTTAGGTTAGGTTAGGTTAGGTTAGGTTAGGTTAGGTTAGGTTAGGTTAGGTTAGGTTAGGTTAGGTTAGGTTAGGTTAGGTTAGGTTAGGTTAGGTTAGGTTAGGTTAGGTTAGGTTAGGTTAGGTTAGGTTAGGTTAGGTTAGGTTAGGTTAGGTTAGGTTAGGTTAGGTTAGGTTAGGTTAGGTTAGGTTAGGTTAGGTTAGGTTAGGTTAGGTTAGGTTAGGTTAGGTTAGGTTAGGTTAGGTTAGGTTAGGTTAGGTTAGGTTAGGTTAGGTTAGGTTAGGTTAGGTTAGGTTAGGTTAGGTTAGGTTAGGTTAGGTTAGGTTAGGTTAGGTTAGGTTAGGTTAGGTTAGGTTAGGTTAGGTTAGGTTAGGTTAGGTTAGGTTAGGTTAGGTTAGGTTAGGTTAGGTTAGGTTAGGTTAGGTTAGGTTAGGTTAGGTTAGGTTAGGTTAGGTTAGGTTAGGTTAGGTTAGGTTAGGTTAGGTTAGGTTAGGTTAGGTTAGGTTAGGTTAGGTTAGGTTAGGTTAGGTTAGGTTAGGTTAGGTTAGGTTAGGTTAGGTTAGGTTAGGTTAGGTTAGGTTAGGTTAGGTTAGGTTAGGTTAGGTTAGGTTAGGTTAGGTTAGGTTAGGTTAGGTTAGGTTAGGTTAGGTTAGGTTAGGTTAGGTTAGGTTAGGTTAGGTTAGGTTAGGTTAGGTTAGGTTAGGTTAGGTTAGGTTAGGTTAGGTTAGGTTAGGTTAGGTTAGGTTAGGTTAGGTTAGGTTAGGTTAGGTTAGGTTAGGTTAGGTTAGGTTAGGTTAGGTTAGGTTAGGTTAGGTTAGGTTAGGTTAGGTTAGGTTAGGTTAGGTTAGGTTAGGTTAGGTTAGGTTAGGTTAGGTTAGGTTAGGTTAGGTTAGGTTAGGTTAGGTTAGGTTAGGTTAGGTTAGGTTAGGTTAGGTTAGGTTAGGTTAGGTTAGGTTAGGTTAGGTTAGGTTAGGTTAGGTTAGGTTAGGTTAGGTTAGGTTAGGTTAGGTTAGGTTAGGTTAGGTTAGGTTAGGTTAGGTTAGGTTAGGTTAGGTTAGGTTAGGTTAGGTTAGGTTAGGTTAGGTTAGGTTAGGTTAGGTTAGGTTAGGTTAGGTTAGGTTAGGTTAGGTTAGGTTAGGTTAGGTTAGGTTAGGTTAGGTTAGGTTAGGTTAGGTTAGGTTAGGTTAGGTTAGGTTAGGTTAGGTTAGGTTAGGTTAGGTTAGGTTAGGTTAGGTTAGGTTAGGTTAGGTTAGGTTAGGTTAGGTTAGGTTAGGTTAGGTTAGGTTAGGTTAGGTTAGGTTAGGTTAGGTTAGGTTAGGTTAGGTTAGGTTAGGTTAGGTTAGGTTAGGTTAGGTTAGGTTAGGTTAGGTTAGGTTAGGTTAGGTTAGGTTAGGTTAGGTTAGGTTAGGTTAGGTTAGGTTAGGTTAGGTTAGGTTAGGTTAGGTTAGGTTAGGTTAGGTTAGGTTAGGTTAGGTTAGGTTAGGTTAGGTTAGGTTAGGTTAGGTTAGGTTAGGTTAGGTTAGGTTAGGTTAGGTTAGGTTAGGTTAGGTTAGGTTAGGTTAGGTTAGGTTAGGTTAGGTTAGGTTAGGTTAGGTTAGGTTAGGTTAGGTTAGGTTAGGTTAGGTTAGGTTAGGTTAGGTTAGGTTAGGTTAGGTTAGGTTAGGTTAGGTTAGGTTAGGTTAGGTTAGGTTAGGTTAGGTTAGGTTAGGTTAGGTTAGGTTAGGTTAGGTTAGGTTAGGTTAGGTTAGGTTAGGTTAGGTTAGGTTAGGTTAGGTTAGGTTAGGTTAGGTTAGGTTAGGTTAGGTTAGGTTAGGTTAGGTTAGGTTAGGTTAGGTTAGGTTAGGTTAGGTTAGGTTAGGTTAGGTTAGGTTAGGTTAGGTTAGGTTAGGTTAGGTTAGGTTAGGTTAGGTTAGGTTAGGTTAGGTTAGGTTAGGTTAGGTTAGGTTAGGTTAGGTTAGGTTAGGTTAGGTTAGGTTAGGTTAGGTTAGGTTAGGTTAGGTTAGGTTAGGTTAGGTTAGGTTAGGTTAGGTTAGGTTAGGTTAGGTTAGGTTAGGTTAGGTTAGGTTAGGTTAGGTTAGGTTAGGTTAGGTTAGGTTAGGTTAGGTTAGGTTAGGTTAGGTTAGGTTAGGTTAGGTTAGGTTAGGTTAGGTTAGGTTAGGTTAGGTTAGGTTAGGTTAGGTTAGGTTAGGTTAGGTTAGGTTAGGTTAGGTTAGGTTAGGTTAGGTTAGGTTAGGTTAGGTTAGGTTAGGTTAGGTTAGGTTAGGTTAGGTTAGGTTAGGTTAGGTTAGGTTAGGTTAGGTTAGGTTAGGTTAGGTTAGGTTAGGTTAGGTTAGGTTAGGTTAGGTTAGGTTAGGTTAGGTTAGGTTAGGTTAGGTTAGGTTAGGTTAGGTTAGGTTAGGTTAGGTTAGGTTAGGTTAGGTTAGGTTAGGTTAGGTTAGGTTAGGTTAGGTTAGGTTAGGTTAGGTTAGGTTAGGTTAGGTTAGGTTAGGTTAGGTTAGGTTAGGTTAGGTTAGGTTAGGTTAGGTTAGGTTAGGTTAGGTTAGGTTAGGTTAGGTTAGGTTAGGTTAGGTTAGGTTAGGTTAGGTTAGGTTAGGTTAGGTTAGGTTAGGTTAGGTTAGGTTAGGTTAGGTTAGGTTAGGTTAGGTTAGGTTAGGTTAGGTTAGGTTAGGTTAGGTTAGGTTAGGTTAGGTTAGGTTAGGTTAGGTTAGGTTAGGTTAGGTTAGGTTAGGTTAGGTTAGGTTAGGTTAGGTTAGGTTAGGTTAGGTTAGGTTAGGTTAGGTTAGGTTAGGTTAGGTTAGGTTAGGTTAGGTTAGGTTAGGTTAGGTTAGGTTAGGTTAGGTTAGGTTAGGTTAGGTTAGGTTAGGTTAGGTTAGGTTAGGTTAGGTTAGGTTAGGTTAGGTTAGGTTAGGTTAGGTTAGGTTAGGTTAGGTTAGGTTAGGTTAGGTTAGGTTAGGTTAGGTTAGGTTAGGTTAGGTTAGGTTAGGTTAGGTTAGGTTAGGTTAGGTTAGGTTAGGTTAGGTTAGGTTAGGTTAGGTTAGGTTAGGTTAGGTTAGGTTAGGTTAGGTTAGGTTAGGTTAGGTTAGGTTAGGTTAGGTTAGGTTAGGTTAGGTTAGGTTAGGTTAGGTTAGGTTAGGTTAGGTTAGGTTAGGTTAGGTTAGGTTAGGTTAGGTTAGGTTAGGTTAGGTTAGGTTAGGTTAGGTTAGGTTAGGTTAGGTTAGGTTAGGTTAGGTTAGGTTAGGTTAGGTTAGGTTAGGTTAGGTTAGGTTAGGTTAGGTTAGGTTAGGTTAGGTTAGGTTAGGTTAGGTTAGGTTAGGTTAGGTTAGGTTAGGTTAGGTTAGGTTAGGTTAGGTTAGGTTAGGTTAGGTTAGGTTAGGTTAGGTTAGGTTAGGTTAGGTTAGGTTAGGTTAGGTTAGGTTAGGTTAGGTTAGGTTAGGTTAGGTTAGGTTAGGTTAGGTTAGGTTAGGTTAGGTTAGGTTAGGTTAGGTTAGGTTAGGTTAGGTTAGGTTAGGTTAGGTTAGGTTAGGTTAGGTTAGGTTAGGTTAGGTTAGGTTAGGTTAGGTTAGGTTAGGTTAGGTTAGGTTAGGTTAGGTTAGGTTAGGTTAGGTTAGGTTAGGTTAGGTTAGGTTAGGTTAGGTTAGGTTAGGTTAGGTTAGGTTAGGTTAGGTTAGGTTAGGTTAGGTTAGGTTAGGTTAGGTTAGGTTAGGTTAGGTTAGGTTAGGTTAGGTTAGGTTAGGTTAGGTTAGGTTAGGTTAGGTTAGGTTAGGTTAGGTTAGGTTAGGTTAGGTTAGGTTAGGTTAGGTTAGGTTAGGTTAGGTTAGGTTAGGTTAGGTTAGGTTAGGTTAGGTTAGGTTAGGTTAGGTTAGGTTAGGTTAGGTTAGGTTAGGTTAGGTTAGGTTAGGTTAGGTTAGGTTAGGTTAGGTTAGGTTAGGTTAGGTTAGGTTAGGTTAGGTTAGGTTAGGTTAGGTTAGGTTAGGTTAGGTTAGGTTAGGTTAGGTTAGGTTAGGTTAGGTTAGGTTAGGTTAGGTTAGGTTAGGTTAGGTTAGGTTAGGTTAGGTTAGGTTAGGTTAGGTTAGGTTAGGTTAGGTTAGGTTAGGTTAGGTTAGGTTAGGTTAGGTTAGGTTAGGTTAGGTTAGGTTAGGTTAGGTTAGGTTAGGTTAGGTTAGGTTAGGTTAGGTTAGGTTAGGTTAGGTTAGGTTAGGTTAGGTTAGGTTAGGTTAGGTTAGGTTAGGTTAGGTTAGGTTAGGTTAGGTTAGGTTAGGTTAGGTTAGGTTAGGTTAGGTTAGGTTAGGTTAGGTTAGGTTAGGTTAGGTTAGGTTAGGTTAGGTTAGGTTAGGTTAGGTTAGGTTAGGTTAGGTTAGGTTAGGTTAGGTTAGGTTAGGTTAGGTTAGGTTAGGTTAGGTTAGGTTAGGTTAGGTTAGGTTAGGTTAGGTTAGGTTAGGTTAGGTTAGGTTAGGTTAGGTTAGGTTAGGTTAGGTTAGGTTAGGTTAGGTTAGGTTAGGTTAGGTTAGGTTAGGTTAGGTTAGGTTAGGTTAGGTTAGGTTAGGTTAGGTTAGGTTAGGTTAGGTTAGGTTAGGTTAGGTTAGGTTAGGTTAGGTTAGGTTAGGTTAGGTTAGGTTAGGTTAGGTTAGGTTAGGTTAGGTTAGGTTAGGTTAGGTTAGGTTAGGTTAGGTTAGGTTAGGTTAGGTTAGGTTAGGTTAGGTTAGGTTAGGTTAGGTTAGGTTAGGTTAGGTTAGGTTAGGTTAGGTTAGGTTAGGTTAGGTTAGGTTAGGTTAGGTTAGGTTAGGTTAGGTTAGGTTAGGTTAGGTTAGGTTAGGTTAGGTTAGGTTAGGTTAGGTTAGGTTAGGTTAGGTTAGGTTAGGTTAGGTTAGGTTAGGTTAGGTTAGGTTAGGTTAGGTTAGGTTAGGTTAGGTTAGGTTAGGTTAGGTTAGGTTAGGTTAGGTTAGGTTAGGTTAGGTTAGGTTAGGTTAGGTTAGGTTAGGTTAGGTTAGGTTAGGTTAGGTTAGGTTAGGTTAGGTTAGGTTAGGTTAGGTTAGGTTAGGTTAGGTTAGGTTAGGTTAGGTTAGGTTAGGTTAGGTTAGGTTAGGTTAGGTTAGGTTAGGTTAGGTTAGGTTAGGTTAGGTTAGGTTAGGTTAGGTTAGGTTAGGTTAGGTTAGGTTAGGTTAGGTTAGGTTAGGTTAGGTTAGGTTAGGTTAGGTTAGGTTAGGTTAGGTTAGGTTAGGTTAGGTTAGGTTAGGTTAGGTTAGGTTAGGTTAGGTTAGGTTAGGTTAGGTTAGGTTAGGTTAGGTTAGGTTAGGTTAGGTTAGGTTAGGTTAGGTTAGGTTAGGTTAGGTTAGGTTAGGTTAGGTTAGGTTAGGTTAGGTTAGGTTAGGTTAGGTTAGGTTAGGTTAGGTTAGGTTAGGTTAGGTTAGGTTAGGTTAGGTTAGGTTAGGTTAGGTTAGGTTAGGTTAGGTTAGGTTAGGTTAGGTTAGGTTAGGTTAGGTTAGGTTAGGTTAGGTTAGGTTAGGTTAGGTTAGGTTAGGTTAGGTTAGGTTAGGTTAGGTTAGGTTAGGTTAGGTTAGGTTAGGTTAGGTTAGGTTAGGTTAGGTTAGGTTAGGTTAGGTTAGGTTAGGTTAGGTTAGGTTAGGTTAGGTTAGGTTAGGTTAGGTTAGGTTAGGTTAGGTTAGGTTAGGTTAGGTTAGGTTAGGTTAGGTTAGGTTAGGTTAGGTTAGGTTAGGTTAGGTTAGGTTAGGTTAGGTTAGGTTAGGTTAGGTTAGGTTAGGTTAGGTTAGGTTAGGTTAGGTTAGGTTAGGTTAGGTTAGGTTAGGTTAGGTTAGGTTAGGTTAGGTTAGGTTAGGTTAGGTTAGGTTAGGTTAGGTTAGGTTAGGTTAGGTTAGGTTAGGTTAGGTTAGGTTAGGTTAGGTTAGGTTAGGTTAGGTTAGGTTAGGTTAGGTTAGGTTAGGTTAGGTTAGGTTAGGTTAGGTTAGGTTAGGTTAGGTTAGGTTAGGTTAGGTTAGGTTAGGTTAGGTTAGGTTAGGTTAGGTTAGGTTAGGTTAGGTTAGGTTAGGTTAGGTTAGGTTAGGTTAGGTTAGGTTAGGTTAGGTTAGGTTAGGTTAGGTTAGGTTAGGTTAGGTTAGGTTAGGTTAGGTTAGGTTAGGTTAGGTTAGGTTAGGTTAGGTTAGGTTAGGTTAGGTTAGGTTAGGTTAGGTTAGGTTAGGTTAGGTTAGGTTAGGTTAGGTTAGGTTAGGTTAGGTTAGGTTAGGTTAGGTTAGGTTAGGTTAGGTTAGGTTAGGTTAGGTTAGGTTAGGTTAGGTTAGGTTAGGTTAGGTTAGGTTAGGTTAGGTTAGGTTAGGTTAGGTTAGGTTAGGTTAGGTTAGGTTAGGTTAGGTTAGGTTAGGTTAGGTTAGGTTAGGTTAGGTTAGGTTAGGTTAGGTTAGGTTAGGTTAGGTTAGGTTAGGTTAGGTTAGGTTAGGTTAGGTTAGGTTAGGTTAGGTTAGGTTAGGTTAGGTTAGGTTAGGTTAGGTTAGGTTAGGTTAGGTTAGGTTAGGTTAGGTTAGGTTAGGTTAGGTTAGGTTAGGTTAGGTTAGGTTAGGTTAGGTTAGGTTAGGTTAGGTTAGGTTAGGTTAGGTTAGGTTAGGTTAGGTTAGGTTAGGTTAGGTTAGGTTAGGTTAGGTTAGGTTAGGTTAGGTTAGGTTAGGTTAGGTTAGGTTAGGTTAGGTTAGGTTAGGTTAGGTTAGGTTAGGTTAGGTTAGGTTAGGTTAGGTTAGGTTAGGTTAGGTTAGGTTAGGTTAGGTTAGGTTAGGTTAGGTTAGGTTAGGTTAGGTTAGGTTAGGTTAGGTTAGGTTAGGTTAGGTTAGGTTAGGTTAGGTTAGGTTAGGTTAGGTTAGGTTAGGTTAGGTTAGGTTAGGTTAGGTTAGGTTAGGTTAGGTTAGGTTAGGTTAGGTTAGGTTAGGTTAGGTTAGGTTAGGTTAGGTTAGGTTAGGTTAGGTTAGGTTAGGTTAGGTTAGGTTAGGTTAGGTTAGGTTAGGTTAGGTTAGGTTAGGTTAGGTTAGGTTAGGTTAGGTTAGGTTAGGTTAGGTTAGGTTAGGTTAGGTTAGGTTAGGTTAGGTTAGGTTAGGTTAGGTTAGGTTAGGTTAGGTTAGGTTAGGTTAGGTTAGGTTAGGTTAGGTTAGGTTAGGTTAGGTTAGGTTAGGTTAGGTTAGGTTAGGTTAGGTTAGGTTAGGTTAGGTTAGGTTAGGTTAGGTTAGGTTAGGTTAGGTTAGGTTAGGTTAGGTTAGGTTAGGTTAGGTTAGGTTAGGTTAGGTTAGGTTAGGTTAGGTTAGGTTAGGTTAGGTTAGGTTAGGTTAGGTTAGGTTAGGTTAGGTTAGGTTAGGTTAGGTTAGGTTAGGTTAGGTTAGGTTAGGTTAGGTTAGGTTAGGTTAGGTTAGGTTAGGTTAGGTTAGGTTAGGTTAGGTTAGGTTAGGTTAGGTTAGGTTAGGTTAGGTTAGGTTAGGTTAGGTTAGGTTAGGTTAGGTTAGGTTAGGTTAGGTTAGGTTAGGTTAGGTTAGGTTAGGTTAGGTTAGGTTAGGTTAGGTTAGGTTAGGTTAGGTTAGGTTAGGTTAGGTTAGGTTAGGTTAGGTTAGGTTAGGTTAGGTTAGGTTAGGTTAGGTTAGGTTAGGTTAGGTTAGGTTAGGTTAGGTTAGGTTAGGTTAGGTTAGGTTAGGTTAGGTTAGGTTAGGTTAGGTTAGGTTAGGTTAGGTTAGGTTAGGTTAGGTTAGGTTAGGTTAGGTTAGGTTAGGTTAGGTTAGGTTAGGTTAGGTTAGGTTAGGTTAGGTTAGGTTAGGTTAGGTTAGGTTAGGTTAGGTTAGGTTAGGTTAGGTTAGGTTAGGTTAGGTTAGGTTAGGTTAGGTTAGGTTAGGTTAGGTTAGGTTAGGTTAGGTTAGGTTAGGTTAGGTTAGGTTAGGTTAGGTTAGGTTAGGTTAGGTTAGGTTAGGTTAGGTTAGGTTAGGTTAGGTTAGGTTAGGTTAGGTTAGGTTAGGTTAGGTTAGGTTAGGTTAGGTTAGGTTAGGTTAGGTTAGGTTAGGTTAGGTTAGGTTAGGTTAGGTTAGGTTAGGTTAGGTTAGGTTAGGTTAGGTTAGGTTAGGTTAGGTTAGGTTAGGTTAGGTTAGGTTAGGTTAGGTTAGGTTAGGTTAGGTTAGGTTAGGTTAGGTTAGGTTAGGTTAGGTTAGGTTAGGTTAGGTTAGGTTAGGTTAGGTTAGGTTAGGTTAGGTTAGGTTAGGTTAGGTTAGGTTAGGTTAGGTTAGGTTAGGTTAGGTTAGGTTAGGTTAGGTTAGGTTAGGTTAGGTTAGGTTAGGTTAGGTTAGGTTAGGTTAGGTTAGGTTAGGTTAGGTTAGGTTAGGTTAGGTTAGGTTAGGTTAGGTTAGGTTAGGTTAGGTTAGGTTAGGTTAGGTTAGGTTAGGTTAGGTTAGGTTAGGTTAGGTTAGGTTAGGTTAGGTTAGGTTAGGTTAGGTTAGGTTAGGTTAGGTTAGGTTAGGTTAGGTTAGGTTAGGTTAGGTTAGGTTAGGTTAGGTTAGGTTAGGTTAGGTTAGGTTAGGTTAGGTTAGGTTAGGTTAGGTTAGGTTAGGTTAGGTTAGGTTAGGTTAGGTTAGGTTAGGTTAGGTTAGGTTAGGTTAGGTTAGGTTAGGTTAGGTTAGGTTAGGTTAGGTTAGGTTAGGTTAGGTTAGGTTAGGTTAGGTTAGGTTAGGTTAGGTTAGGTTAGGTTAGGTTAGGTTAGGTTAGGTTAGGTTAGGTTAGGTTAGGTTAGGTTAGGTTAGGTTAGGTTAGGTTAGGTTAGGTTAGGTTAGGTTAGGTTAGGTTAGGTTAGGTTAGGTTAGGTTAGGTTAGGTTAGGTTAGGTTAGGTTAGGTTAGGTTAGGTTAGGTTAGGTTAGGTTAGGTTAGGTTAGGTTAGGTTAGGTTAGGTTAGGTTAGGTTAGGTTAGGTTAGGTTAGGTTAGGTTAGGTTAGGTTAGGTTAGGTTAGGTTAGGTTAGGTTAGGTTAGGTTAGGTTAGGTTAGGTTAGGTTAGGTTAGGTTAGGTTAGGTTAGGTTAGGTTAGGTTAGGTTAGGTTAGGTTAGGTTAGGTTAGGTTAGGTTAGGTTAGGTTAGGTTAGGTTAGGTTAGGTTAGGTTAGGTTAGGTTAGGTTAGGTTAGGTTAGGTTAGGTTAGGTTAGGTTAGGTTAGGTTAGGTTAGGTTAGGTTAGGTTAGGTTAGGTTAGGTTAGGTTAGGTTAGGTTAGGTTAGGTTAGGTTAGGTTAGGTTAGGTTAGGTTAGGTTAGGTTAGGTTAGGTTAGGTTAGGTTAGGTTAGGTTAGGTTAGGTTAGGTTAGGTTAGGTTAGGTTAGGTTAGGTTAGGTTAGGTTAGGTTAGGTTAGGTTAGGTTAGGTTAGGTTAGGTTAGGTTAGGTTAGGTTAGGTTAGGTTAGGTTAGGTTAGGTTAGGTTAGGTTAGGTTAGGTTAGGTTAGGTTAGGTTAGGTTAGGTTAGGTTAGGTTAGGTTAGGTTAGGTTAGGTTAGGTTAGGTTAGGTTAGGTTAGGTTAGGTTAGGTTAGGTTAGGTTAGGTTAGGTTAGGTTAGGTTAGGTTAGGTTAGGTTAGGTTAGGTTAGGTTAGGTTAGGTTAGGTTAGGTTAGGTTAGGTTAGGTTAGGTTAGGTTAGGTTAGGTTAGGTTAGGTTAGGTTAGGTTAGGTTAGGTTAGGTTAGGTTAGGTTAGGTTAGGTTAGGTTAGGTTAGGTTAGGTTAGGTTAGGTTAGGTTAGGTTAGGTTAGGTTAGGTTAGGTTAGGTTAGGTTAGGTTAGGTTAGGTTAGGTTAGGTTAGGTTAGGTTAGGTTAGGTTAGGTTAGGTTAGGTTAGGTTAGGTTAGGTTAGGTTAGGTTAGGTTAGGTTAGGTTAGGTTAGGTTAGGTTAGGTTAGGTTAGGTTAGGTTAGGTTAGGTTAGGTTAGGTTAGGTTAGGTTAGGTTAGGTTAGGTTAGGTTAGGTTAGGTTAGGTTAGGTTAGGTTAGGTTAGGTTAGGTTAGGTTAGGTTAGGTTAGGTTAGGTTAGGTTAGGTTAGGTTAGGTTAGGTTAGGTTAGGTTAGGTTAGGTTAGGTTAGGTTAGGTTAGGTTAGGTTAGGTTAGGTTAGGTTAGGTTAGGTTAGGTTAGGTTAGGTTAGGTTAGGTTAGGTTAGGTTAGGTTAGGTTAGGTTAGGTTAGGTTAGGTTAGGTTAGGTTAGGTTAGGTTAGGTTAGGTTAGGTTAGGTTAGGTTAGGTTAGGTTAGGTTAGGTTAGGTTAGGTTAGGTTAGGTTAGGTTAGGTTAGGTTAGGTTAGGTTAGGTTAGGTTAGGTTAGGTTAGGTTAGGTTAGGTTAGGTTAGGTTAGGTTAGGTTAGGTTAGGTTAGGTTAGGTTAGGTTAGGTTAGGTTAGGTTAGGTTAGGTTAGGTTAGGTTAGGTTAGGTTAGGTTAGGTTAGGTTAGGTTAGGTTAGGTTAGGTTAGGTTAGGTTAGGTTAGGTTAGGTTAGGTTAGGTTAGGTTAGGTTAGGTTAGGTTAGGTTAGGTTAGGTTAGGTTAGGTTAGGTTAGGTTAGGTTAGGTTAGGTTAGGTTAGGTTAGGTTAGGTTAGGTTAGGTTAGGTTAGGTTAGGTTAGGTTAGGTTAGGTTAGGTTAGGTTAGGTTAGGTTAGGTTAGGTTAGGTTAGGTTAGGTTAGGTTAGGTTAGGTTAGGTTAGGTTAGGTTAGGTTAGGTTAGGTTAGGTTAGGTTAGGTTAGGTTAGGTTAGGTTAGGTTAGGTTAGGTTAGGTTAGGTTAGGTTAGGTTAGGTTAGGTTAGGTTAGGTTAGGTTAGGTTAGGTTAGGTTAGGTTAGGTTAGGTTAGGTTAGGTTAGGTTAGGTTAGGTTAGGTTAGGTTAGGTTAGGTTAGGTTAGGTTAGGTTAGGTTAGGTTAGGTTAGGTTAGGTTAGGTTAGGTTAGGTTAGGTTAGGTTAGGTTAGGTTAGGTTAGGTTAGGTTAGGTTAGGTTAGGTTAGGTTAGGTTAGGTTAGGTTAGGTTAGGTTAGGTTAGGTTAGGTTAGGTTAGGTTAGGTTAGGTTAGGTTAGGTTAGGTTAGGTTAGGTTAGGTTAGGTTAGGTTAGGTTAGGTTAGGTTAGGTTAGGTTAGGTTAGGTTAGGTTAGGTTAGGTTAGGTTAGGTTAGGTTAGGTTAGGTTAGGTTAGGTTAGGTTAGGTTAGGTTAGGTTAGGTTAGGTTAGGTTAGGTTAGGTTAGGTTAGGTTAGGTTAGGTTAGGTTAGGTTAGGTTAGGTTAGGTTAGGTTAGGTTAGGTTAGGTTAGGTTAGGTTAGGTTAGGTTAGGTTAGGTTAGGTTAGGTTAGGTTAGGTTAGGTTAGGTTAGGTTAGGTTAGGTTAGGTTAGGTTAGGTTAGGTTAGGTTAGGTTAGGTTAGGTTAGGTTAGGTTAGGTTAGGTTAGGTTAGGTTAGGTTAGGTTAGGTTAGGTTAGGTTAGGTTAGGTTAGGTTAGGTTAGGTTAGGTTAGGTTAGGTTAGGTTAGGTTAGGTTAGGTTAGGTTAGGTTAGGTTAGGTTAGGTTAGGTTAGGTTAGGTTAGGTTAGGTTAGGTTAGGTTAGGTTAGGTTAGGTTAGGTTAGGTTAGGTTAGGTTAGGTTAGGTTAGGTTAGGTTAGGTTAGGTTAGGTTAGGTTAGGTTAGGTTAGGTTAGGTTAGGTTAGGTTAGGTTAGGTTAGGTTAGGTTAGGTTAGGTTAGGTTAGGTTAGGTTAGGTTAGGTTAGGTTAGGTTAGGTTAGGTTAGGTTAGGTTAGGTTAGGTTAGGTTAGGTTAGGTTAGGTTAGGTTAGGTTAGGTTAGGTTAGGTTAGGTTAGGTTAGGTTAGGTTAGGTTAGGTTAGGTTAGGTTAGGTTAGGTTAGGTTAGGTTAGGTTAGGTTAGGTTAGGTTAGGTTAGGTTAGGTTAGGTTAGGTTAGGTTAGGTTAGGTTAGGTTAGGTTAGGTTAGGTTAGGTTAGGTTAGGTTAGGTTAGGTTAGGTTAGGTTAGGTTAGGTTAGGTTAGGTTAGGTTAGGTTAGGTTAGGTTAGGTTAGGTTAGGTTAGGTTAGGTTAGGTTAGGTTAGGTTAGGTTAGGTTAGGTTAGGTTAGGTTAGGTTAGGTTAGGTTAGGTTAGGTTAGGTTAGGTTAGGTTAGGTTAGGTTAGGTTAGGTTAGGTTAGGTTAGGTTAGGTTAGGTTAGGTTAGGTTAGGTTAGGTTAGGTTAGGTTAGGTTAGGTTAGGTTAGGTTAGGTTAGGTTAGGTTAGGTTAGGTTAGGTTAGGTTAGGTTAGGTTAGGTTAGGTTAGGTTAGGTTAGGTTAGGTTAGGTTAGGTTAGGTTAGGTTAGGTTAGGTTAGGTTAGGTTAGGTTAGGTTAGGTTAGGTTAGGTTAGGTTAGGTTAGGTTAGGTTAGGTTAGGTTAGGTTAGGTTAGGTTAGGTTAGGTTAGGTTAGGTTAGGTTAGGTTAGGTTAGGTTAGGTTAGGTTAGGTTAGGTTAGGTTAGGTTAGGTTAGGTTAGGTTAGGTTAGGTTAGGTTAGGTTAGGTTAGGTTAGGTTAGGTTAGGTTAGGTTAGGTTAGGTTAGGTTAGGTTAGGTTAGGTTAGGTTAGGTTAGGTTAGGTTAGGTTAGGTTAGGTTAGGTTAGGTTAGGTTAGGTTAGGTTAGGTTAGGTTAGGTTAGGTTAGGTTAGGTTAGGTTAGGTTAGGTTAGGTTAGGTTAGGTTAGGTTAGGTTAGGTTAGGTTAGGTTAGGTTAGGTTAGGTTATGTTAGGTTAGGTTAGGTTAGGTTAGGTTAGGTTAGGTTAGGTTAGGTTAGGTTAGGTTAGGTTAGGTTAGGTTAGGTTAGGTTAGGTTAGGTTAGGTTAGGTTAGGTTAGGTTAGGTTAGGTTAGGTTAGGTTAGGTTAGGTTAGGTTAGGTTAGGTTAGGTTAGGTTAGGTTAGGTTAGGTTAGGTTAGGTTAGGTTAGGTTAGGTTAGGTTAGGTTAGGTTAGGTTAGGTTAGGTTAGGTTAGGTTAGGTTAGGTTAGGTTAGGTTAGGTTAGGTTAGGTTAGGTTAGGTTAGGTTAGGTTAGGTTAGGTTAGGTTAGGTTAGGTTAGGTTAGGTTAGGTTAGGTTAGGTTAGGTTAGGTTAGGTTAGGTTAGGTTAGGTTAGGTTAGGTTAGGTTAGGTTAGGTTAGGTTAGGTTAGGTTAGGTTAGGTTAGGTTAGGTTAGGTTAGGTTAGGTTAGGTTAGGTTAGGTTAGGTTAGGTTAGGTTAGGTTAGGTTAGGTTAGGTTAGGTTAGGTTAGGTTAGGTTAGGTTAGGTTAGGTTAGGTTAGGTTAGGTTAGGTTAGGTTAGGTTAGGTTAGGTTAGGTTAGGTTAGGTTAGGTTAGGTTAGGTTAGGTTAGGTTAGGTTAGGTTAGGTTAGGTTAGGTTAGGTTAGGTTAGGTTAGGTTAGGTTAGGTTAGGTTAGGTTAGGTTAGGTTAGGTTAGGTTAGGTTAGGTTAGGTTAGGTTAGGTTAGGTTAGGTTAGGTTAGGTTAGGTTAGGTTAGGTTAGGTTAGGTTAGGTTAGGTTAGGTTAGGTTAGGTTAGGTTAGGTTAGGTTAGGTTAGGTTAGGTTAGGTTAGGTTAGGTTAGGTTAGGTTAGGTTAGGTTAGGTTAGGTTAGGTTAGGTTAGGTTAGGTTAGGTTAGGTTAGGTTAGGTTAGGTTAGGTTAGGTTAGGTTAGGTTAGGTTAGGTTAGGTTAGGTTAGGTTAGGTTAGGTTAGGTTAGGTTAGGTTAGGTTAGGTTAGGTTAGGTTAGGTTAGGTTAGGTTAGGTTAGGTTAGGTTAGGTTAGGTTAGGTTAGGTTAGGTTAGGTTAGGTTAGGTTAGGTTAGGTTAGGTTAGGTTAGGTTAGGTTAGGTTAGGTTAGGTTAGGTTAGGTTAGGTTAGGTTAGGTTAGGTTAGGTTAGGTTAGGTTAGGTTAGGTTAGGTTAGGTTAGGTTAGGTTAGGTTAGGTTAGGTTAGGTTAGGTTAGGTTAGGTTAGGTTAGGTTAGGTTAGGTTAGGTTAGGTTAGGTTAGGTTAGGTTAGGTTAGGTTAGGTTAGGTTAGGTTAGGTTAGGTTAGGTTAGGTTAGGTTAGGTTAGGTTAGGTTAGGTTAGGTTAGGTTAGGTTAGGTTAGGTTAGGTTAGGTTAGGTTAGGTTAGGTTAGGTTAGGTTAGGTTAGGTTAGGTTAGGTTAGGTTAGGTTAGGTTAGGTTAGGTTAGGTTAGGTTAGGTTAGGTTAGGTTAGGTTAGGTTAGGTTAGGTTAGGTTAGGTTAGGTTAGGTTAGGTTAGGTTAGGTTAGGTTAGGTTAGGTTAGGTTAGGTTAGGTTAGGTTAGGTTAGGTTAGGTTAGGTTAGGTTAGGTTAGGTTAGGTTAGGTTAGGTTAGGTTAGGTTAGGTTAGGTTAGGTTAGGTTAGGTTAGGTTAGGTTAGGTTAGGTTAGGTTAGGTTAGGTTAGGTTAGGTTAGGTTAGGTTAGGTTAGGTTAGGTTAGGTTAGGTTAGGTTAGGTTAGGTTAGGTTAGGTTAGGTTAGGTTAGGTTAGGTTAGGTTAGGTTAGGTTAGGTTAGGTTAGGTTAGGTTAGGTTAGGTTAGGTTAGGTTAGGTTAGGTTAGGTTAGGTTAGGTTAGGTTAGGTTAGGTTAGGTTAGGTTAGGTTAGGTTAGGTTAGGTTAGGTTAGGTTAGGTTAGGTTAGGTTAGGTTAGGTTAGGTTAGGTTAGGTTAGGTTAGGTTAGGTTAGGTTAGGTTAGGTTAGGTTAGGTTAGGTTAGGTTAGGTTAGGTTAGGTTAGGTTAGGTTAGGTTAGGTTAGGTTAGGTTAGGTTAGGTTAGGTTAGGTTAGGTTAGGTTAGGTTAGGTTAGGTTAGGTTAGGTTAGGTTAGGTTAGGTTAGGTTAGGTTAGGTTAGGTTAGGTTAGGTTAGGTTAGGTTAGGTTAGGTTAGGTTAGGTTAGGTTAGGTTAGGTTAGGTTAGGTTAGGTTAGGTTAGGTTAGGTTAGGTTAGGTTAGGTTAGGTTAGGTTAGGTTAGGTTAGGTTAGGTTAGGTTAGGTTAGGTTAGGTTAGGTTAGGTTAGGTTAGGTTAGGTTAGGTTAGGTTAGGTTAGGTTAGGTTAGGTTAGGTTAGGTTAGGTTAGGTTAGGTTAGGTTAGGTTAGGTTAGGTTAGGTTAGGTTAGGTTAGGTTAGGTTAGGTTAGGTTAGGTTAGGTTAGGTTAGGTTAGGTTAGGTTAGGTTAGGTTAGGTTAGGTTAGGTTAGGTTAGGTTAGGTTAGGTTAGGTTAGGTTAGGTTAGGTTAGGTTAGGTTAGGTTAGGTTAGGTTAGGTTAGGTTAGGTTAGGTTAGGTTAGGTTAGGTTAGGTTAGGTTAGGTTAGGTTAGGTTAGGTTAGGTTAGGTTAGGTTAGGTTAGGTTAGGTTAGGTTAGGTTAGGTTAGGTTAGGTTAGGTTAGGTTAGGTTAGGTTAGGTTAGGTTAGGTTAGGTTAGGTTAGGTTAGGTTAGGTTAGGTTAGGTTAGGTTAGGTTAGGTTAGGTTAGGTTAGGTTAGGTTAGGTTAGGTTAGGTTAGGTTAGGTTAGGTTAGGTTAGGTTAGGTTAGGTTAGGTTAGGTTAGGTTAGGTTAGGTTAGGTTAGGTTAGGTTAGGTTAGGTTAGGTTAGGTTAGGTTAGGTTAGGTTAGGTTAGGTTAGGTTAGGTTAGGTTAGGTTAGGTTAGGTTAGGTTAGGTTAGGTTAGGTTAGGTTAGGTTAGGTTAGGTTAGGTTAGGTTAGGTTAGGTTAGGTTAGGTTAGGTTAGGTTAGGTTAGGTTAGGTTAGGTTAGGTTAGGTTAGGTTAGGTTAGGTTAGGTTAGGTTAGGTTAGGTTAGGTTAGGTTAGGTTAGGTTAGGTTAGGTTAGGTTAGGTTAGGTTAGGTTAGGTTAGGTTAGGTTAGGTTAGGTTAGGTTAGGTTAGGTTAGGTTAGGTTAGGTTAGGTTAGGTTAGGTTAGGTTAGGTTAGGTTAGGTTAGGTTAGGTTAGGTTAGGTTAGGTTAGGTTAGGTTAGGTTAGGTTAGGTTAGGTTAGGTTAGGTTAGGTTAGGTTAGGTTAGGTTAGGTTAGGTTAGGTTAGGTTAGGTTAGGTTAGGTTAGGTTAGGTTAGGTTCGGTTAGGTTAGGTTAGGTTAGGTTAGGTTAGGTTAGGTTAGGTTAGGTTAGGTTAGGTTAGGTTAGGTTAGGTTAGGTTAGGTTAGGTTAGGTTAGGTTAGGTTAGGTTAGGTTAGGTTAGGTTAGGTTAGGTTAGGTTAGGTTAGGTTAGGTTAGGTTAGGTTAGGTTAGGTTAGGTTAGGTTAGGTTAGGTTAGGTTAGGTTAGGTTAGGTTAGGTTAGGTTAGGTTAGGTTAGGTTAGGTTAGGTTAGGTTAGGTTAGGTTAGGTTAGGTTAGGTTAGGTTAGGTTAGGTTAGGTTAGGTTAGGTTAGGTTAGGTTAGGTTAGGTTAGGTTAGGTTAGGTTAGGTTAGGTTAGGTTAGGTTAGGTTAGGTTAGGTTAGGTTAGGTTAGGTTAGGTTAGGTTAGGTTAGGTTAGGTTAGGTTAGGTTAGGTTAGGTTAGGTTAGGTTAGGTTAGGTTAGGTTAGGTTAGGTTAGGTTAGGTTAGGTTAGGTTAGGTTAGGTTAGGTTAGGTTAGGTTAGGTTAGGTTAGGTTAGGTTAGGTTAGGTTAGGTTAGGTTAGGTTAGGTTAGGTTAGGTTAGGTTAGGTTAGGTTAGGTTAGGTTAGGTTAGGTTAGGTTAGGTTAGGTTAGGTTAGGTTAGGTTAGGTTAGGTTAGGTTAGGTTAGGTTAGGTTAGGTTAGGTTAGGTTAGGTTAGGTTAGGTTAGGTTAGGTTAGGTTAGGTTAGGTTAGGTTAGGTTAGGTTAGGTTAGGTTAGGTTAGGTTAGGTTAGGTTAGGTTAGGTTAGGTTAGGTTAGGTTAGGTTAGGTTAGGTTAGGTTAGGTTAGGTTAGGTTAGGTTAGGTTAGGTTAGGTTAGGTTAGGTTAGGTTAGGTTAGGTTAGGTTAGGTTAGGTTAGGTTAGGTTAGGTTAGGTTAGGTTAGGTTAGGTTAGGTTAGGTTAGGTTAGGTTAGGTTAGGTTAGGTTAGGTTAGGTTAGGTTAGGTTAGGTTAGGTTAGGTTAGGTTAGGTTAGGTTAGGTTAGGTTAGGTTAGGTTAGGTTAGGTTAGGTTAGGTTAGGTTAGGTTAGGTTAGGTTAGGTTAGGTTAGGTTAGGTATAGGTTAGGTTAGGTTAGGTTAGGTTAGGTTAGGTTAGGTTAGGTTAGGTTAGGTTAGGTTAGGTTAGGTTAGGTTAGGTTAGGTTAGGTTAGGTTAGGTTAGGTTAGGTTAGGTTAGGTTAGGTTAGGTTAGGTTAGGTTAGGTTAGGTTAGGTTAGGTTAGGTTAGGTTAGGTTAGGTTAGGTTAGGTTAGGTTAGGTTAGGTTAGGTTAGGTTAGGTTAGGTTAGGTTAGGTTAGGTTAGGTTAGGTTAGGTTAGGTTAGGTTAGGTTAGGTTAGGTTAGGTTAGGTTAGGTTAGGTTAGGTTAGGTTAGGTTAGGTTAGGTTAGGTTAGGTTAGGTTAGGTTAGGTTAGGTTAGGTTAGGTTAGGTTAGGTTAGGTTAGGTTAGGTTAGGTTAGGTTAGGTTAGGTTAGGTTAGGTTAGGTTAGGTTAGGTTAGGTTAGGTTAGGTTAGGTTAGGTTAGGTTAGGTTAGGTTAGGTTAGGTTAGGTTAGGTTAGGTT
>NC_010526.1:0-13103 GCF_039701765.1 Tetranychus urticae
ATAAAATGAATTATATCAACAAATCATAAAAATATTGGAACTATGTATTTTTTATTTAGATTATTTTCAGGACTTATAGGGACTTCAATAAGAATTATTATTCGATTAGAACTAATAACACCAGGATCATTAATTCAAAATGATTTCATTTATAATTCAATAGTTACAACGCACGCTATAATTATAATTTTTTTTATAGTGATACCAGCTATAATTGGAGGATTTGGAAATTGATTGATTCCTTTAATAATTAATACTGTAGATTTATGTTTCCCGCGAATTAATAATATAAGATTTTGACTACTAATTCCTTCTTTAATATTAATAATTTCTTCATCCATAAAAAGTGTTTTAAATGGGGTGGGTTGAACAATATATCCTCCCTTAACTTCAATTCAATATTTTATATCTTCCTCTATTGAAATAATAATTTTTTCTTTACATATTGCAGGAATTTCTTCAATTGCTAGATCTATTAATTTTATTTCAACTATCCTATTAATAAAAAATAAAAATTATTTTTTAAGAAATTTAACTTTATTTTCTCTATCAATCTTAATTACTACATTTTTACTTTTATTAGCATTACCTGTCTTAGCAGGAGCAATTACAATAATTTTAATAGATCGAAATTTTAATACATCATTTTTTGATCCAAGAGGAGGAGGAGACCCAATTTTATATCAACATTTATTTTGATTTTTTGGTCACCCAGAAGTTTATATCTTAATCCTACCAGGTTTTGGGATAATTTCACATGTTATTAGTTATAATTTAGGTAAAAAAGAAGTTTTTGGTAAAATTGGTATAATGTTTGCTATAATATCAATTGGTTTATTAGGATTTATTGTTTGAGCACATCATATATTTACAGTAGGTATAGATGTTGATACTCGAGCTTATTTTACAGCTGCCACTATAATTATTGCTATTCCTACTGGAATTAAAATTTTTAGTTGATTTACTACAATTTTAAATTCTCATATTAACTTTAATATTTCTATATATTGATCAATAGGATTTTTAATTATATTTTCTATTGGAGGATTTACAGGAATTGTAGCTTCAAATTCATGTTTAGATATTAATTTACATGATTCATACTATATTGTAGCTCATTTTCATTATGTATTATCAATAGGAGCCGTATTTGCCATTTTTAGAGGATTATTTTTATGAATTCCATTAATATATAATATATATTTTAATAATAATATGTTAAAAATTCATTTTTGATCAAGAATAATTGGAGTAAATTTAACTTTTTTTCCACAACATTTTCTAGGTTTAATAGGTATACCTCGACGATATTCTGATTTTTTAGATTCTATATATATATGAAATTTTATTTCATCTATAGGGTCATTAATAACTTTTTTTTCTATTATTTTAATGCTATATATTTTTATAGAAAGATTTTTAATAAATAAAATTATTTTTATATTTGAAAGAAATATAAATAATGCAGAATTTTTATTTTTTTCTCCAATTAATAATCATACAATAATAGATTATAATATAATTTTTTTAAATAAATAGAATAAAAATAATTAATTAGTCTTAAAAATTAATTTAAATATTTTATGATCATTTTTTTATTTATAATTTTATTCATAATTATTATGCTTTTATCATTATATTTAATATTTTACAAAAACGAAAATATAATAAACTATAATTTTTCATCAATATATGAATGTGGATTTATAAATATAACTTTTTCTCGATTCTTTTTTTCAATAAATATGTTTATTTACTTAATTCTTTTTATTGTTTTAGATATAGAAATTTTTTTCTTAAGACTAATAGTTTTTTACGAAATAAGATTTTTAATTATTTTAAATACATTTATTTTTTCAATAATTTTATTAATAATTTATGAATGATTCTCTATAAGATTAAATTGATTTATTAAATAATTTAAAAGAAGCTTAAAGCATTTTGTTGTTAACAAAAAGTAGAAAATATTTTTTCCTTTTAAATTTAAGATAAACTTAAAGAAAAAATAAATTGACAATTTAAATGAAATTATCTTTTTCATTAAAGTATAAAATATATTAAGTTTAGAACTTAAAGATTTAAATGAAATAATTCTGTAATTTAATTTTAAAAAGAATGAAAATCTTTTTTAACAGAATAAATTAATTATAAATTTTTGGTTTTTTAAATAATTTAATATTTTAAATAAATAATTTTTTTTTTAACTTTATACCTTTTGTATAAGGAAAAATTTATTAATAAGTAAAATTATTAATATCTTCTCGAAAATTATTAAAATAAAAATTTGATAAAATATAGAAATAAAAATTTTTATTTATGTTATATAAATGAAATAATATAACTAGTTATTTAAAACAAAAATTTAGAAAAGCTAAAAAAATTTAACTTTTAAAAAAACATTTTAAAAGAAAATTCAAATTATTCTCTTTTTATAAAATAAAATTTATTTATTTAAGTTTAAAATAAAAATAATAAATTTATTTTTTATAAAATAATTTTATTAGTAGAAAAAAAAATGAAAAAAAATTATTTAAAATATAAAATTATATTAATAAAAAAATAATATTTTTTTAAATTAAATTTTTTAATTTTTAACAAAATATCATCAATAAAATTTTATTGTAAATTCTGCTCAATGAAATTTGTAAATAGCCGATTAATCGCTAAGGTAGCATAATCACTTGTTTCTTAATTAGGAACTTGAATGAAGGGATAAAAAAAAACTTTAATAAAATATTCTATTTTAATATCAAAATTTTATTATTAATGAAAATATTAATATATTTTTTTAGACGGAAAGACCCTAAGAATCTTTCTTTAACAAAAAGTTTTTTGGGAGAAAAATTAATTTTAATGTTTTAACATTTTATTGTAAAGAACTTTTTTTAAAGATTAAGTAAAAAGATACTCTAGGGTTAACAGGATAAAAATTAATTAAAGAACAAATTTATTAATATATTATTACCTCGATGTTGGTTTTATAAAACTAAAAATTGCAATAAATTTTTTTAGTTAGTCTGTTCGACTATAAAAATATAACTTGAACTGAGTTCAAATCGGTGAAAACCAGATTGGATCTTATCTAAAAAAAATTATTTTAAGAATAGTACGAAAGGAAAATCTTAAATATATAATTATATTTGATAAATAAAAGTTTTGATTTCGAATCAAAAGTATACTAATCAATAAAAAAATATTAATTTTTATAAAAATTTGACTTAAAACTTGATTTTGAACGAGAAATAGAAAAAATTATAATTATACCAATTAATGTTCTAAAAACACTTAAAAAAATCATAAATAAAAAAAAAAAATTAAATAAATTAAAATAAATGATTAAAGATAAAATAATCATTAAAATATCTAATACAATTAATAATAAAAATATATTGTTTAAAAAACATAAAATAAAAAAAAATATTAAAAAAATGTAAACTAAAATTCAGATAAAAAATATTAAATCCAAATTAATACAAATTAAATCTGTACTCCAATTAAAATTACATCTTCAATGTAAATATTTTAAAGAGTTTAATTATTAAAGTAATAAAATAAAGTAAATACTCCAATTCAAATATAATCAACAAAGTGTCAATATCAAACTCTAAACTCATAATTTAAAAAAAAATATAATCTATTATTATTAAAAATTAAAAAAAAAAAAGTTATTACTAAACCAATTAAACCTAAAACTACATGTGAAGCATGTAAAGAAGTAGTAAATAAAAAAGAAGATCTAAAAATTCTATCATTAAAATTAAAATTCAGTTTTATAAAATAACTTCTTATTTCTAAAATTTGTATATCAATAAATAAAATTCCTATAATTATACAATAAAATAAATATATTAGTGTTTTATGCTTAAAATTTTTATTTAAAAATCTATTATGTCTAATCATAATAATTAAACTTGAACTTAATAAAATTGAAGTACCAAAAATAATTATTCTTGTTGGATTAGCAGGAGAAATACCCTTAGGAGGTCAAAAATTTCCTATAAACATATTTGGGCTGTAGGCGTTATGAATATAACCTCAAAATAAAGAAATAAAAACTATTAATTCTGAAACAATAAATAATGTAAATCCATTAGTTAAAATGTTTATTTTTTTTTTTATAAAAGAACCAAAAAAAAAATTCTCATTTTTTAACAAAAAAAAGAATTTTATTAACAAAAAATACATGAATAAAAGAGAAGATAAAAAAAAAAATACTCATCTCATTAAATTTCAAAAAAAATTATTTATTCTATTAAATATAAAAAAAACTTTTAAAGTAAAAAAAAAAGGGCCATAACTTAATTTAATTATAGTTAAATTATTTAATGTCATAAATTTCTTCAATATATAAACTTAAAAGAGTTACAACAATATAAGCTTGAATAAAACTAACCAAAAATTTTATGAGTATATATGCATATATTAAAAAAAAAAAAAAAATATTTTGTATTAAAATTACTGATCTAATTAATGAAACTAATACATGTCCTGCAATTATATTAATAGATAATCGTAAAAATAAAGTTAAAGGACGAATAAAAAATCTTATTAGTTCAATTAAAATCATTATAGGAATTAAAAGTAAACTTGTTGATATAGGTAATAAGTGAATTAAAAAAGAATTTTTAGACTTTGTTAAATTTAAAATTAAAATAGGAAGTCAAAAAGAAAAAATTAAAAAAATATTTAAACTAATTTGACTAGTAAGTCTAAAACTATAAAAATTTAATCTAATAAAATTTAAAAGAAAAATTAAAATAAAAACTAATTTAAATATTAAATGATAAGAAATATTTTTTTCTATAAAAGAAAAAAATGTTTTAATAAAAACAAAAAAAGTATTTAATTTAACTTTTATAAAGAAAAAAAAAAATATGTAAATATTAATTAATAAAAAAGAAAAAAAAAAGAAATTTTTTACATCAAAAGAAGAAAAAAGATTATTTAACATAAATTTTTATTATTGAATTAAAATAAAAACTTTTTTTTTCAAAAATGTTTATTAAAGAATATAAATATATAATCAAAAAAAAAACTAAAATTAAAATTAAAATTCAATTTATTGGAGAAATTTGATATATTCATCAAAAGATTTTATCTATAATTAACTTAAGAAGTTAATGCTTTATTCAGCCATTTGATGAAAGATTAAATTTTATTTAAATTTAAAGATAATACTCTAATAGGTATAAAACTATGATTAATACCACAAATCTCTGAACATTGACCTTTTAATAAAATTCTTTTATTACAATTTAAAAATATTATATTTAAGCGGCCAGGAACTGCATCTATTTTTCTTATTAAACTAGGAACAGTTCATGAATGTAAAACATCGTTTGATGATAATAAAAGACGAATAAATTTATTTCTAGGAATAATTAAAGAGTTTCTAGTATTAATACAACGAAGAAATATACTTCTTTTAATATATCTTTCAGTTAAATTTATTCTAGGATATTCATATGTTCAATATCATTGATTTCCTATAATTTTTACATCTAAAAAAGAAAACTTGTTTTCTTCATAGCAATATAACAAAAATATAGAAGGTAAAGAAATAATTAAAATAATAAAAGAAGGAATAATTGTTCAAAATAATTCTAACTCATTTCTTTCATTTGAAAATAATATAGAATTTTTATTTATAATAGAAAAAAAGATTAAAATTCTTAAAAAAATTCTTAAAAAAACAATTAAATTAGTGATAGAAGAATTAAAAATGTCTATATTTTTTATTATGATATTGTTAAAATTCTGTATTCATAAAGAATTTATATTTGTCATAAAAAAAAATCAAATTGACAATTAAAATTTATTTACAATAAATTTTTTAAAGTCAAAAATTTAAAATTTTAATTAAAAAAATTTTAATTATATATAAACAAATAAAATATATAATAAAAAAATTTAATTAATTTAATGAATTAATAATATATTTTTTTATAGCGTGCCAGCAAATGCGGTTAAACGATTAATTTAAATTAAGTTCAAAATTTAAACTAAATAAAAACAAAAAAAAATTTTTAAAGTAAAATTCAAAAAAATTTATATAGTTTATTAAGTTAAAAATTAAAAATAAAATTAATTGGATTAGATACCCAAGTAAAAAAATTTTTTAGTAATAAACTTATAAAGTTAAACTAGAAATTTTTGGCGGTAAAATATTATAATTAAAGGGTCTTGATTATTTATAGAAAATACACATTAAAAAAAACTTAAGATTTTTAATTTATTTATCTCCGTAGAATAAAATATTAATTTTAATTAAAAAAAAATTTTAAAAATTACAGGTCAAGATATAATTTAAATCAAAGTTTAATTTAGACACAAAAAAAAAATATTTTAAACAAAAAAGAATTTAATAGTAATAAAATACAATTATAAAAATGATTATGAAATAGTTATTTTATGTACATATTGCCCATCACTTTCATTTTTAAAATGAAATAAGTTGAAACATAGTAGAAATATAAGAATATGTTTCTAAATTTTCTAAATACCCCCCGTATATTCAATTTCCAATTGAAAAGAATAAGAAAATAAGTTTTAAAAAAATAAATTTACAAAATTTATTTATTAACTTAAAATAATAAAATAAAAATATAAAGATACATAATTAATAATACAACTTCTTTTCAAAAAAAGTATAGTATTTTATCATACCGAAACCGTGGAAAAAATGAACGAGTTCAAATAACAAAAAAAATCAATATTAACGTAAAAAAATCATTTAAAAAAAAGAAAAAATTAATTAGTATTATTATATATAAAAAAAAACCGTACTCAATCAAAAAAATGAAGCTAAATAAAGAAGATATATATTCAATGTTAAATCCAGAAACTAACTCAGTTTCACTTTCAAGAAAGTCAAATGGTAAACGGTTTATTTCACTTAACGAAACTAAAACTAAAAGATAAATATAAATTAAAGAAAAAAAAATAATTAAATTTCTAGAAAAAAAGTAAAAGTAAAAATTAAAAATATTTATTAGAATTAAAGGAAAAAAAAATAAAAATATTAATCCAACTTCATATCTAATAATTTGAATTAAAACTCGAAATATTGATAAAATTGAGAAAAATCTATTTGATCTATAACTTAATAGCAAAAAGAAAAAAGCTATTAAAGAATAAATTATAAAAAAAAAAAAAAAATTTATATAAAAATATGATATACTATTTGAAAAAGGATAATTTAGTCTAATCAAAAAAAATATTATTAATCCGAAAAAGATTATTAAAACTCAAAAATTTTTTAAAATAAAATTTAATTTTAAAACTTTTTTTGTTAATAATTTGATAAAATCTATTAGAGATTGAAAAAAACTATTTATAAAAAAAAAGTTAGGTCTCTTTCGATTATTAAGAACTCCTAAAACTTTTCGTTCTATTAAAGTAATAAATATAATTCTTATAAGTAAAAAAAGTATTAATAAAAATTCAAAAATAAAAATTTTCAAAAGTGAAAATATTCACAATATAAAATCTTAAATTTTATGCATTTTGCTTTTTTGAAAAATAAAAATAAGTTTCAAAAACTTAAAGAAATTTAAACTGATAGAGGAAAAACCTTTTTTGTTTGCAACACAAAAATAATTCTATCAAGAAAAAAATTAATTAAAAAAATTTTAAACAACATTTTTTTTATCCCAACACCTTCTAACATTAGATTAATATGAAATTTTGGATCTTTACTAGGATTAAGAATAGTAATTCAATCAATTTCAGGAATTTTTGTTTCTATACATTATTGTAATAATACTCTTTTAGCTTTTAACTCTTATATTTTTTTAAGTAAAATTATTGAAAACGGAATAATTTTACAAATAACTCATGCTCATTTTTCATCTATTATTTTTATCATTATATATATTCATATTATAAAATCTTTACTAAATAAATCTTTTAATAAAAAACAAATGTGAATTTCAGGGAATTTAATATTATTTATAATTATAGGATCCGCTTTTATCGGGTATGTTTTACCTTGAGGACAAATATCTTTTTGAGGAGCAACAGTTATTACTAATATTTTATCTTCCATTCCATTTTTAGGAAAAAAAATTGTTTTTTGAGTTTGAGGAAGATTTTCTGTTGATAATCCTACATTAAATCGATTTTTTTCTTTACATTTTTTAATACCTTTATTAATTTTAGCTATATCAATAATTCATTTATCTATTCTTCATGAAAAAGGCTCATCTAACCAAATAGGATTAAATTCAAGAAAAGATAAAATCTATTTTAATAAAAGATTTATATTTAAAGATTTAATTTCTTTAATATTAATAGTAATATTTTATTGCTTAATATTATCATTTTTTATTGATTTTCATTTTAGAATAGCAAAAGAAAATTTTTTTCCAGCTGACCCTCTAAATACACCTTTACATATTAAACCTGAATGATACTTTATATTTGCTTACGCAATTCTACGATCTGTACCAAGAAAAATTGGAGGAATTTTGAGACTATTAATTCTATTTTTATTATTTATTTTATTAATATTTAATAAATCAAATTATTCAAAATTTTTTTTTAAAAAAAAAATATTAATTTTTATTTTTTTAACCTGTTTTATTATTCTTACTAATATAGGTTATAAATTAATTGAATACCCTTTTACAGAAATTTCATTATTTTTTGGTATATTAATAATTTTAATTTTACCTTTAATATAAAAGTTTGAATAAAATTTATTTTCAAAATAAATTTTTAACTTTAAGAAAAAATAATTTGCAAAATTATTTTAAATTCAACTTAAAAATAATTTTATTTTTTTATTTTTTGACAATAAATTTTAACCCAATAAGAGTAGTAATTAACTTCTCATTTTTTTTATTGATTTTAATAATAAATTTTTTAATTTGTAATAATGACAAATGAATAATAATACTTTTAATTATTTTTATAGTTGGGGGAATAATAATTTTTGTTTCCTTAATTTGTTGTACTATAAAATTTAATTTAATAAATAAAAAAAAAAATTATTTGATCATTTTTTTAATTACATTTTATTTATCATTAATAATTATATATAACTCTTTTTCAATTTCATTGTCCTTTATAAATAATATATTCATATTCTTTTTTTGTTTTTTAATTATTATAATAATATTTTTTTTAAAAAATATTCTATTCAAAAAACAAAAAAATATTAAAATGTATGTCATTTATATATATATTTTTGTTTTCCAACAACATAATTTTACTATTTTTAGTAATATTTACGTATTTAATTTTCTTAGAAAATTTTATTAATTGTATAATAATATTTATAACAATAATTATAATAAAAATGATTTTATTTAGTGTGAAAGAAAAAATGAATAATTACTTTTTTTTTATAAAAAAAAAGATTATTATATTAATAATAATTATATTATTAATATTTTTTTATACAAAAAAAATAATTAACTTTTACATTTATTTTGAATTAATTTCGTTAATAATTTTTTCTTTAATTTTTTTTTCTAGATTTTCAAATCAGCGACTAAAAGCAAGAATCTATATTTTTATATTTATAGGGATAAGAACTTTTCCTATATTAGTAATATTTTTTTTTTTAAATGAAAACACAATATTATTAATTTTTTTTTTAGGATTTTTAATTAAAATTCCTATTATGTTCTTTCATTTATGACTTCCTAAAGCACATGTAGAAGCAAATTTTTATGATTCAATAATTTTAGCGAGTCTATTATTAAAATTAGGAGGGTATGGAATAATAAATTTAAATTTAATCAAAAAAATCAATTTTTTTTTTATATGAACTTTAATAAGAATTTTTTTTTTATCAGTTAGAATAATTTTTTTAATAGATTTAAAAATGATTTTTGCCTACTCATCAATTATTCATATAAATGGAATAGTAATAATGTTATTAAGAAATAATTTTTTTACAGAAAAAATATTTGTTATTATAATAATTAGTCATGCAATTAGATCATCAATAATATTTTATATTATTGGAGTAATTTATGAATTTACATTTTCACGAATAATAATGATTAATAAAAATTTTATGATTAATAATCTAATTTTATTTATAATTATTTTTTTTACTTTATTTGTTAATATAGCAATACCTCCTTTTATAACTTTTTTTTCAGAAATATATATATATATATCTTTAATTAATTATAGAAAAAAAATAATAATTATTCTTATTTACATATTATTAGTATCAGTAATATTTAACCTTATAGTATTAAAAAATATAGGGATAAGAAACATAAACAAATTTTTTAAAATTAACCAAATAAAAACAAAAAATTTATTTTTATTAAAAGAACATCTAATATTACTTTTATTTATATAATTGGAATAGTTTATACAAAAATATTAAATTGTGAATTTAAAGAAATTTTTCAATAATTATTTTTATTAATATATTTAAAATTTTTTTAATAACGTTTTTAATAATATCTTTAGTAATGATTAATAATACTTTTTTAATAAATTTTCAAATATTAATTATTTTAAACGAAATATTTTTAAACCTTTATAAAAATTTTGTATTAGTTTTAGATATATATTCATTTTCTTTTTTCTTTATTGTGTCAATTGTTGTTTTTAATGTTTTAAGATTCATAAACATTTATATAAATTATAATAAAAATATAAAAGTTTTTTTTTTTATAACAAAAATTTTTATTATTTCTATATTTATACTTGTATTTTCATTTAATTTATGAACAATAATTTTAGGTTGAGAAGGGTTAGGAATAAGATCTTTTTTTTTAATTTTTTATTACAACAATTTTGAGAGATGAAAAAGAGCAATTAAAACATTTATTAATAATAAAATAGGGGATTGTTTGATTTTAATATCTATAATTTATTCAACTATAAATTTGAATTCATTTAAGATAGTAACCTTAATATTTTTAATTTCAATAATAACAAAAAGTGCACAATATCCATTTATATCATGATTACCTATAGCCATAGCTGCCCCAACTCCAATTTCAGCAATAGTTCACAGTTCAACTCTTGTAACAGCAGGGTTATTTATTATATTTCGTTTAATTAATAATTTTTTTACAAAAACGAATTCAAATCTAATTGTTAATCTATGCTTATTATCAATATTTATTAGAGGTATAAAAGCTGTAAGAGAAAAAGATATAAAAAAAATGATTGCTTTATCAACATTAAGACAAATTGGATTAATTTTTTTTTTTTTAATTAATAACATAAAAATTATTGCATTTATTTATATATGTAATCATGCTTTATTTAAATCTCTAATTTTTATTAATATAGGTTTTATAATAATAAATAACTTTTCAAATCAATTGAAATTTAATATATTAAATAAAAATATATGTTCAAACTTTATTTTATCATATAAAATTTCTTGTTTAAACTTAATAAATTTGTCTTTTTTTTCATCTTTTTTTATTAAAGAAAAAATATTAATAAATTTAAGATCAAATTTTTTTAGTATAATAAAATTTATTATTTTTTTAGTAAGAAGTTTTCTTACTATAAACTATAGAATTAAAATAATGTTCTTTTTTAATAGACAAAACTTTAAAATTAAAAGAAATAATGAATTTAAAACAAAAAATTATTATAAATCACTTTTTTTGATAAATATCTTTTCAATTTGTTATAGAAGATTAATAATAGAAATAATTTTATTTATTGATATAATAAATCTATTAATTATAATATTTTATTTAATTTCAATAATGATAAATTACAAAATTTATTCAATAAATTTTAATTTTATTAATTCTTTAGCTTATACAGAGTTTAGTATATATATTTATCCTTTCAAAATAATAAAATATAGTTTAGATATTAATGAATTATGGATGGAAAAGATTTCTCTAAACTTTTATTTTTTAATAAAAAATAAAATTATTTTTAAAACTTTCAATATAAATTTTAATTTAATTATAATATTATTAATTATTTTAATATTTATTTAATTTATAATACTAAATTTAAGTTATATTAAACTATTTACTTTCAAAGTAAAATAATTTATTTAGAATATTAAATTTATTATTAATATATTATTTTATATTTATTTTTATAGTATTTATATATAGAAATATAATTATAATTTGATTTTATATAGAAATAAGTTCAATAATATTTTATATTATACTAAATAAATTGAATAATAATAAAGAGATTAATATTATTTATTTTATTATTCAAGAGATAAGATCAATTATAATGATTTATATATATATAATTAATAATTTATTTTTATTGAATTTTTTTATTTTATTAAAGATAGGGGTTCCCCCTATACATAATTGACTATTAAAAATTTCAATTTTTTTAAATTGAAAAATTTTATATATAGTTATAAACTTTCAAAAGATTATCCCACTTAATTTTATTTACATATATATATGTAATTCATGGTCAATAATAATCATTTTGAATCTATTTATAACTACGTTTTTTTTGTTTAATGCTTTTAATAATAAGTATTTATACTCAATTATCTCATTAAACTCATTAAGATGAATTATTTTATTAATATTTTTTAACAAAATATTCATATTAATATATTTATTAATATATTTTTATTTTAACTTTTTTTTTTTAAAAAGTTTGATAAACAATAATAGTAAAAATTTTTTTAATATATTAAATTTTAAAATATTATTTTTTTTCGTTTTATTAAACATAATCTCTTTTCCTCCAACAATTATATTTTTATTGAAAATTAAAATTATCTTTTTATTAAAAATATATAATTTAACAAAATTTATTTTAATTTTTATAATTTTTATTATATTAGTTTTCTCAATAGTATTTTTTATATTTTTTTTAAATCATTTTTTTGTAATGGAGTGGTTAAAAGAAAAAATTAATATTAAATTTAACATAATTCTTTATTTTAATTTAATATTTATATTTTTATTTAGGAGTAAGCTATATAAGCTAAAGGATTCATATTCCTTTGAATTTTTCCTAAAATATTAAGAAAATATTTTAAAGCTGCTAACTTTAAATTAAATAATTTCTTTTAGCTCTAATTTTATTAAAAATAAAATTTACAATTTTAATTTTATTAGAAAAAAGAAGTAAAATTTAGTTATTGATAATTAACTTTTAGAAATTTACTA